>NW_026518883.1:0-169000 GCF_947347685.1 Pleuronectes platessa | reverse complement strand
GGAAACGGTGAGATAAGCCTATTTTTGCAACTTTGGTTAAAATCTTCAATTTTTCATCACAGATGTGCCCAAGATGCGCAAAAGCGCTGGAAACGGTGAGATAAGCCTATTTTTGCAACTTTGGTTAAAATCTTCAATTTTTCATCACAGATGTGTCCAAGATGCACAAAAGCGCTGGAAACAGTGAGATAAGCCTATTTTTGCAACAATGGTTAAAATCTTCAATTTTTCATCACAGATATGCCCAAGGTGCACAAAAGTGCTGGAAACGGTGAGATAAGCCTAATTTTGCAACAATGTTTAAGGTTTGGAGGTTTCATAGACCAAAGTTGAAAATCAGTGGTTTGACTGCCATAATGAAATAGGGTCACTAATCAACGTGTTTTCTCAAAAGGCCTTCAGTCAAATTCCTTGATACTTAAAATGCATACAGTGGATTATAATAATGAAAAAGGATAATTTGAAATCTTGGTTTCAACTCTAAAGGAACTCTTTAAAAAAAAGATTTTAAGTTTTGGAAACCCCAATGAAAAAGTAGCAACTGCACGGTTTCTACTGTCAGATTGGCTCTAAGTGCCAAAAAGTGCTGGAAACGGGGAGATAAGCCTATTTTTGCAACAATGGTTAAAATCTTCAATTTTTCATCACAGATGTGCCCAAGATGCGCAAAAGCGCTGGAAACGGTGAGATAAGCCTATTTTTGCAACTTTGGTTAAAATCTTCAATTTTTCATCACAGATGTGCCCAAGATGCGCAAAAGCGCTGGAAACGGTGAGATAAGCCTATTTTTGCAACTTTGGTTAAAATCTTCAATTTTTCATCACAGATGTGTCCAAGATGCACAAAAGCGCTGGAAACGGTGAGATAAGCCTATTTTTGCAACAATGGTTAAAATCTTCAATTTTTCATCACAGATATGCCCAAGGTGCACAAAAGTGCTGGAAACGGTGAGATAAGCCTAATTTTGCAACAATGTTTAAGGTTTGGAGGTTTCATAGACCAAAGTTGAAAATCAGTGGTTTGACTGCCATAATGAAATAGGGTCACTAATCAACGTGTTTTCTCAAAAGGCCTTCAGTCAAATTCCTTGATACTTAAAATGCATACAGTGGATTATAATAATGAAAAAGGATAATTTGAAATCTTGGTTTCAACTCTAAAGGAACTCTTTAAAAAAAAGATTTTAAGTTTTGGAAACCCCAATGAAAAAGTAGCAACTGCACGGTTTCTACTGTCAGATTCGCTCTAAGTGCCAAAAAGAGCTGGAAACGGGGAGATAAGCCTATTTTTGCAACAATGGTTAAAATCTTCAATTTTTAATCACAGATGTGTCCAAGATGCACAAAAGCGCTGGAAACGGTGAGATAAGCCTATTTTTGCAACTTTGGTTAAAATCTTCAATTTTTCATCACAGATGTGCCCAAGATGCCCAAAAGCGCTGGAAACGGTGAGATAAGCCTATTTTTGCAACTTTGGTTAAAATCTTCATTTTTTCATCACAGATATGCCCAAGGTGCACAAAAGTGCTGGAAACGGTGAGATAAGCCTAATTTTGCAACAATGTTTAAGGTTTGGAGGTTTCATAGACCAAAGTTGAAAATCAGTGGTTTGACTGCCATAATGAAATAGGGTCACTAATCAACGTGTTTTCTCAAAAGGCCTTCAGTCAAATTCCTTGATACTTAAAATGCATACAGTGGATTATAATAATGAAAAAGGATAATTTGAAATCTTGGTTTCAACTCTAAAGGAACTCTTTAAAAAAAAGATTTTAAGTTTTGGAAACCCCAATGAAAAAGTAGCAACTGCACGGTTTCTACTGTCAGATTGGCTCTAAGTGCCAAAAAGTGCTGGAAACGGGGAGATAAGCCTATTTTTGCAACAATGGTTAAAATCTTCAATTTTTCATCACAGATGTGCCCAAGATGCGCAAAAGCGCTTGAAACGGTGAGATAAGCCTATTTTTGCAACTTTGGTTAAAATCTTCAATTTTTCATCACAGATGTGCCCAAGATGCGCAAAAGCGCTGGAAACGGTGAGATAAGCCTATTTTTGCAACTTTGGTTAAAATCTTCAATTTTTCATCACAGATGTGTCCAAGATGCGCAAAAGCGCTGGAAACGGTGAGATAAGCCTATTTTTGCAACAATGGTTAAAATCTTCAATTTTTCATCACAGATGTGTCCAAGATGCACAAAAGCGCTGGAAACGGTGAGATAAGCCTATTTTTGCAACTTTGGTTAAAATCTTCATTTTTTCATCACAGATATGCCCAAGGTGCACAAAAGTGCTGGAAACGGTGAGATAAGCCTAATTTTGCAACAATGTTTAAGGTTTGGAGGTTTCATAGACCAAAGTTGAAAATCAGTGGTTTGACTGCCATAATGAAATAGGGTCACTAATCAACGTGTTTTCTCAAAAGGCCTTCAGTCAAATTCCTTGATACTTAAAATGCATACAGTGGATTATAATAATGAAAAAGGATAATTTGAAATCTTGGTTTCAACTCTAAAGGAACTCTTTAAAAAAAAGATTTTAAGTTTTGGAAACCCCAATGAAAAAGTAGCAACTGCACGGTTTCTACTGTCAGATTGGCTCTAAGTGCCAAAAAGTGCTGGAAACGGGGAGATAAGCCTATTTTTGCAACAATGGTTAAAATCTTCAATTTTTCATCACAGATGTGCCCAAGATGCGCAAAAGCGCTGGAAACGGTGAGATAAGCCTATTTTTGCAACTTTGGTTAAAATCTTCAATTTTTCATCACAGATGTGCCCAAGATGCGCAAAAGCGCTGGAAACGGTGAGATAAGCCTATTTTTGCAACTTTGGTTAAAATCTTCAATTTTTCATCACAGATGTGTCCAAGATGCACAAAAGCGCTGGAAACGGTGAGATAAGCCTATTTTTGCAACAATGGTTAAAATCTTCAATTTTTCATCACAGATGTGTCCAAGATGCACAAAAGCGCTGGAAACGGTGAGATAAGCCTAATTTTGCAACAATGTTTAAGGTTTGGAGGTTTCATAGACAAAAGTTGAAAATCAGTGGTTTGACTGCCATAATGAAATAGGGTCACTAATCAACGTGTTTTCTCAAAAGGCCTTCAGTCAAATTCCTTGATACTTAAAATGCATACAGTGGATTATAATAATGAAAAAGGATAATTTGAAATCTTGGTTTCAACTCTAAAGGAACTCTTTAAAAAAAAGATTTTAAGTTTTGGAAACCCCAATGAAAAAGTAGCAACTGCACGGTTTCTACTGTCAGATTGGCTCTAAGTGCCAAAAAGTGCTGGAAACGGGGAGATAAGCCTATTTTTGCAACAATGGTTAAAATCTTCAATTTTTCATCACAGATGTGCCCAAGATGCGCAAAAGCGCTGGAAACGGTGAGATAAGCCTATTTTTGCAACTTTGGTTAAAATCTTCAATTTTTCATCACAGATGTGCCCAAGATGCGCAAAAGCGCTTGAAACGGTGAGATAAGCCTATTTTTGCAACTTTGGTTAAAATCTTCAATTTTTCATCACAGATGTGCCCAAGATGCGCAAAAGCGCTGGAAACGGTGAGATAAGCCTATTTTTGCAACTTTGGTTAAAATCTTAAATTTTTCATCACAGATGTGCCCAAGGAGCGCAAAAGTGCTGGAAACGGTGAGATAAGCCTAATTTTGCAACAATGTTTAAGGTTTGGAGGTTTCATAGACTAAAGTTGAAAATCAGTGGTTTGACTGCCATAATGAAATAGGGTCACTAATCAACGTGTTTTCTCAAAAGGCCTTCAGTCAAATTCCTTGATACTTAAAATGCATACAGTGGATTATAATAATGAAAAAGGATAATTTGAAATCTTGGTTTCAACTCTAAAGGAACTCTTTAAAAAAAAGATTTTAAGTTTTGGAAACCCCAATGAAAAAGTAGCAACTGCACGGTTTCTACTGTCAGATTCGCTCTAAGTGCCAAAAAGAGCTGGAAACGGGGAGATAAGCCTATTTTTGCAACAATGGTTAAAATCTTCAATTTTTAATCACAGATGTGTCCAAGATGCACAAAAGCGCTGGAAACGGTGAGATAAGCCTATTTTTGCAACTTTGGTTAAAATCTTCAATTTTTCATCACAGATGTGTCCAAGATGCACAAAAGCGCTGGAAACGGTGAGATAAGCCTATTTTTGCAACAATGGTTAAAATCTTCAATTTTTCATCACAGATGTGCCCAAGATGCGCAAAAGCGCTTGAAACGGTGAGATAAGCCTATTTTTGCAACTTTGGTTAAAATCTTCATTTTTTCATCACAGATATGCCCAAGGTGCACAAAAGTGCTGGAAACGGTGAGATAAGCCTAATTTTGCAACAATGTTTAAGGTTTGGAGGTTTCATAGACCAAAGTTGAAAATCAGTGGTTTGACTGCCATAATGAAATAGGGTCACTAATCAACGTGTTTTCTCAAAAGGCCTTCAGTCAAATTCCTTGATACTTAAAATGCATACAGTGGATTATAATAATGAAAAAGGATAATTTGAAATCTTGGTTTCAACTCTAAAGGAACTCTTTAAAAAAAAGATTTTAAGTTTTGGAAACCCCAATGAAAAAGTAGCAACTGCACGGTTTCTACTGTCAGATTGGCTCTAAGTGCCAAAAAGTGCTGGAAACGGGGAGATAAGCCTATTTTTGCAACAATGGTTAAAATCTTCAATTTTTCATCACAGATGTGCCCAAGATGCGCAAAAGCGCTGGAAACGGTGAGATAAGCCTATTTTTGCAACTTTGGTTAAAATCTTCAATTTTTCATCACAGATGTGCCCAAGATGCGCAAAAGCGCTTGAAACGGTGAGATAAGCCTATTTTTGCAACTTTGGTTAAAATCTTCAATTTTTCATCACAGATGTGCCCAAGATGCGCAAAAGCGCTGGAAACGGTGAGATAAGCCTATTTTTGCAACTTTGGTTAAAATCTTCAATTTTTCATCACAGATGTGTCCAATATGCGCAAAAGCGCTGGAAACGGTGAGATAAGCCTATTTTTGCAACTTTGGTTAAAATCTTCAATTTTTCATCACAGATGTGCCCAAGATGCGCAAAAGCGCTTGAAACGGTGAGATAAGCCTATTTTTGCAACTTTGGTTAAAATCTTCAATTTTTCATCACAGATGTGCCCAAGATGCGCAAAAGCGCTTGAAAAGGTGAGATAAGCCTATTTTTGCAACTTTGGTTAAAATCTTCAATTTTTCATCACAGATGTGCCCAAGGTGCGCAAAAGTGCTGGAAACGGTGAGATAAGCCTAATTTTGCAACAATGTTTAAGGTTTGGAGGTTTCATAGACCAAAGTTGAAAATCAGTGGTTTGACTGCCATAATGAAATAGGGTCACTAATCAACGTGTTTTCTCAAAAGGCCTTCAGTCAAATTCCTTGATACTTAAAATGCATACAGTGGATTATAATAATGAAAAAGGATAATTTGAAATCTTGGTTTCAACTCTAAAGGAACTCTTTAAAAAAAAGATTTTAAGTTTTGGAAACCCCAATGAAAAAGTAGCAACTGCACGGTTTCTACTGTCAGATTGGCTCTAAGTGCCAAAAAGTGCTGGAAACGGGGAGATAAGCCTATTTTTGCAACAATGGTTAAAATCTTCAATTTTTCATCACAGATGTGCCCAAGATGCGCAAAAGCGCTGGAAACGGTGAGATAAGCCTATTTTTGCAACTTTGGTTAAAATCTTCAATTTTTCATCACAGATGTGCCCAAGATGCGCAAAAGCGCTTGAAACGGTGAGATAAGCCTATTTTTGCAACTTTGGTTAAAATCTTCAATTTTTCATCACAGATGTGCCCAAGATGCGCAAAAGCGCTGGAAACGGTGAGATAAGCCTATTTTTGCAACTTTGGTTAAAATCTTCAATTTTTCATCACAGATGTGTCCAATATGCGCAAAAGCGCTGGAAACGGTGAGATAAGCCTATTTTTGCAACTTTGGTTAAAATCTTCAATTTTTCATCACAGATGTGCCCAAGATGCGCAAAAGCGCTTGAAACGGTGAGATAAGCCTATTTTTGCAACTTTGGTTAAAATCTTCAATTTTTCATCACAGATGTGCCCAAGATGCGCAAAAGCGCTTGAAAAGGTGAGATAAGCCTATTTTTGCAACTTTGGTTAAAATCTTCAATTTTTCATCACAGATGTGCCCAAGATTCGCAAAAGCGCTGGAAACGGTGAGATAAGCCTATTTTTGCAACTTTGGTTAAAATCTTAAATTTTTCATCACAGATGTGCCCAAGGTGCGCAAAAGTGCTGGAAACGGTGAGATAAGCCTAATTTTGCAACAATGTTTAAGGTTTGGAGGTTTCATAGACTAAAGTTGAAAATCAGTGGTTTGACTGCCATAATGAAATAGGGTCACTAATCAACGTGTTTTCTCAAAAGGCCTTCAGTCAAATTCCTTGATACTTAAAATGCATACAGTGGATTATAATAATGAAAAAGGATAATTTGAAATCTTGGTTTCAACTCTAAAGGAACTCTTTAAAAAAAAGATTTTAAGTTTTGGAAACCCCAATGAAAAAGTAGCAACTGCACGGTTTCTACTGTCAGATTGGCTCTAAGTGCCAAAAAGTGCTGGAAACGGGGAGATAAGCCTATTTTTGCAACAATGGTTAAAATCTTCAATTTTTCATCACAGATGTGCCCAAGATGCGCAAAAGCGCTGGAAACGGTGAGATAAGCCTATTTTTGCAACTTTGGTTAAAATCTTCAATTTTTCATCACAGATGTGCCCAAGATGCGCAAAAGCGCTTGAAACGGTGAGATAAGCCTATTTTTGCAACTTTGGTTAAAATCTTCAATTTTTCATCACAGATGTGCCCAAGATGCGCAAAAGCGCTGGAAACGGTGAGATAAGCCTATTTTTGCAACTTTGGTTAAAATCTTCAATTTTTCATCACAGATGTGTCCAATATGCGCAAAAGCGCTGGAAACGGTGAGATAAGCCTATTTTTGCAACTTTGGTTAAAATCTTCAATTTTTCATCACAGATGTGCCCAAGATGCGCAAAAGCGCTTGAAACGGTGAGATAAGCCTATTTTTGCAACTTTGGTTAAAATCTTCAATTTTTCATCACAGATGTGCCCAAGATGCGCAAAAGCGCTTGAAAAGGTGAGATAAGCCTATTTTTGCAACTTTGGTTAAAATCTTCAATTTTTCATCACAGATGTGCCCAAGATTCGCAAAAGCGCTGGAAACGGTGAGATAAGCCTATTTTTGCAACTTTGGTTAAAATCTTAAATTTTTCATCACAGATGTGCCCAAGGTGCGCAAAAGTGCTGGAAACGGTGAGATAAGCCTAATTTTGCAACAATGTTTAAGGTTTGGAGGTTTCATAGACTAAAGTTGAAAATCAGTGGTTTGACTGCCATAATGAAATAGGGTCACTAATCAACGTGTTTTCTCAAAAGGCCTTCAGTCAAATTCCTTGATACTTAAAATGCATACAGTGGATTATAATAATGAAAAAGGATAATTTGAAATCTTGGTTTCAACTCTAAAGGAACTCTTTAAAAAAAAGATTTTAAGTTTTGGAAACCCCAATGAAAAAGTAGCAACTGCACGGTTTCTACTGTCAGATTCGCTCTAAGTGCCAAAAAGAGCTGGAAACGGGGAGATAAGCCTATTTTTGCAACAATGGTTAAAATCTTCAATTTTTAATCACAGATGTGTCCAAGATGCACAAAAGCGCTGGAAACGGTGAGATAAGCCTATTTTTGCAACTTTGGTTAAAATCTTCAATTTTTCATCACAGATGTGTCCAAGATGCACAAAAGCGCTGTAAACGGTGAGATAAGCCTATTTTTGCAACAATGGTTAAAATCTTCAATTTTTCATCACAGATGTGTCCAAGATGCACAAAAGCGCTGGAAACGGTGAGATAAGCCTATTTTTGCAACTTTGGTTAAAATCTTCATTTTTTCATCACAGATATGCCCAAGGTGCACAAAAGTGCTGGAAACGGTGAGATAAGCCTAATTTTGCAACAATGTTTAAGGTTTGGAGGTTTCATAGACCAAAGTTGAAAATCAGTGGTTTGACTGCCATAATGAAATAGGGTCACTAATCAACGTGTTTTCTCAAAAGGCCTTCAGTCAAATTCCTTGATACTTAAAATGCATACAGTGGATTATAATAATGAAAAAGGATAATTTGAAATCTTGGTTTCAACTCTAAAGGAACTCTTTAAAAAAAAGATTTTAAGTTTTGGAAACCCCAATGAAAAAGTAGCAACTGCACGGTTTCTACTGTCAGATTGGCTCTAAGTGCCAAAAAGTGCTGGAAACTTGGAGATAAGCCTATTTTTGCAACAATGGTTAAAATCTTCAATTTTTCATCACAGATGTGCCCAAGATGCGCAAAAGCGCTTGAAACGGTGAGATAAGCCTATTTTTGCAACTTTGGTTAAAATCTTCAATTTTTCATCACAGATGTGCCCAAGATGCACAAAAGCGCTGGAAACGGTGAGATAAGCCTATTTTTGCAACAATGGTTAAAATCTTCAATTTTTCATCACAGATGTGTCCAAGATGCACAAAAGCGCTGGAAACGGTGAGATAAGCCTATTTTTGCAACTTTGGTTAAAATCTTCATTTTTTCATCACAGATATGCCCAAGGTGCACAAAAGTGCTGGAAACGGTGAGATAAGCCTATTTTTGCAACTTTGGTTAAAATCTTCAATTTTTCATCACAGATGTGTCCAAGATGCGCAAAAGCGCTGGAAACGGTGAGATAAGCCTATTTTTGCAACAATGGTTAAAATCTTCAATTTTTCATCACAGATGTGTCCAAGATGCACAAAAGCGCTGGAAACGGTGAGATAAGCCTATTTTTGCAACTTTGGTTAAAATCTTCATTTTTTCATCACAGATATGCCCAAGGTGCACAAAAGTGCTGGAAACGGTGAGATAAGCCTAATTTTGCAACAATGTTTAAGGTTTGGAGGTTTCATAGACCAAAGTTGAAAATCAGTGGTTTGACTGCCATAATGAAATAGGGTCACTAATCAACGTGTTTTCTCAAAAGGCCTTCAGTCAAATTCCTTGATACTTAAAATGCATACAGTGGATTATAATAATGAAAAAGGATAATTTGAAATCTTGGTTTCAACTCTAAAGGAACTCTTTAAAAAAAAGATTTTAAGTTTTGGAAACCCCAATGAAAAAGTAGCAACTGCACGGTTTCTACTGTCAGATTGGCTCTAAGTGCCAAAAAGTGCTGGAAACGGGGAGATAAGCCTATTTTTGCAACAATGGTTAAAATCTTCAATTTTTCATCACAGATGTGCCCAAGATGCGCAAAAGCGCTGGAAACGGTGAGATAAGCCTATTTTTGCAACTTTGGTTAAAATCTTCAATTTTTCATCACAGATGTGCCCAAGATGCGCAAAAGCGCTGGAAACGGTGAGATAAGCCTATTTTTGCAACTTTGGTTAAAATCTTCAATTTTTCATCACAGATGTGTCCAAGATGCACAAAAGCGCTGGAAACGGTGAGATAAGCCTATTTTTGCAACAATGGTTAAAATCTTCAATTTTTCATCACAGATGTGTCCAAGATGCACAAAAGCGCTGGAAACGGTGAGATAAGCCTAATTTTGCAACAATGTTTAAGGTTTGGAGGTTTCATAGACAAAAGTTGAAAATCAGTGGTTTGACTGCCATAATGAAATAGGGTCACTAATCAACGTGTTTTCTCAAAAGGCCTTCAGTCAAATTCCTTGATACTTAAAATGCATACAGTGGATTATAATAATGAAAAAGGATAATTTGAAATCTTGGTTTCAACTCTAAAGGAACTCTTTAAAAAAAAGATTTTAAGTTTTGGAAACCCCAATGAAAAAGTAGCAACTGCACGGTTTCTACTGTCAGATTGGCTCTAAGTGCCAAAAAGTGCTGGAAACGGGGAGATAAGCCTATTTTTGCAACAATGGTTAAAATCTTCAATTTTTCATCACAGATGTGCCCAAGATGCGCAAAAGCGCTGGAAACGGTGAGATAAGCCTATTTTTGCAACTTTGGTTAAAATCTTCAATTTTTCATCACAGATGTGCCCAAGATGCGCAAAAGCGCTTGAAACGGTGAGATAAGCCTATTTTTGCAACTTTGGTTAAAATCTTCAATTTTTCATCACAGATGTGCCCAAGATGCGCAAAAGCGCTGGAAACGGTGAGATAAGCCTATTTTTGCAACTTTGGTTAAAATCTTAAATTTTTCATCACAGATGTGCCCAAGGAGCGCAAAAGTGCTGGAAACGGTGAGATAAGCCTAATTTTGCAACAATGTTTAAGGTTTGGAGGTTTCATAGACTAAAGTTGAAAATCAGTGGTTTGACTGCCATAATGAAATAGGGTCACTAATCAACGTGTTTTCTCAAAAGGCCTTCAGTCAAATTCCTTGATACTTAAAATGCATACAGTGGATTATAATAATGAAAAAGGATAATTTGAAATCTTGGTTTCAACTCTAAAGGAACTCTTTAAAAAAAAGATTTTAAGTTTTGGAAACCCCAATGAAAAAGTAGCAACTGCACGGTTTCTACTGTCAGATTCGCTCTAAGTGCCAAAAAGAGCTGGAAACGGGGAGATAAGCCTATTTTTGCAACAATGGTTAAAATCTTCAATTTTTAATCACAGATGTGTCCAAGATGCACAAAAGCGCTGGAAACGGTGAGATAAGCCTATTTTTGCAACTTTGGTTAAAATCTTCAATTTTTCATCACAGATGTGTCCAAGATGCACAAAAGCGCTGGAAACGGTGAGATAAGCCTATTTTTGCAACAATGGTTAAAATCTTCAATTTTTCATCACAGATGTGCCCAAGATGCGCAAAAGCGCTTGAAACGGTGAGATAAGCCTATTTTTGCAACTTTGGTTAAAATCTTCATTTTTTCATCACAGATATGCCCAAGGTGCACAAAAGTGCTGGAAACGGTGAGATAAGCCTAATTTTGCAACAATGTTTAAGGTTTGGAGGTTTCATAGACCAAAGTTGAAAATCAGTGGTTTGACTGCCATAATGAAATAGGGTCACTAATCAACGTGTTTTCTCAAAAGGCCTTCAGTCAAATTCCTTGATACTTAAAATGCATACAGTGGATTATAATAATGAAAAAGGATAATTTGAAATCTTGGTTTCAACTCTAAAGGAACTCTTTAAAAAAAAGATTTTAAGTTTTGGAAACCCCAATGAAAAAGTAGCAACTGCACGGTTTCTACTGTCAGATTGGCTCTAAGTGCCAAAAAGTGCTGGAAACGGGGAGATAAGCCTATTTTTGCAACAATGGTTAAAATCTTCAATTTTTCATCACAGATGTGCCCAAGATGCGCAAAAGCGCTGGAAACGGTGAGATAAGCCTATTTTTGCAACTTTGGTTAAAATCTTCAATTTTTCATCACAGATGTGCCCAAGATGCGCAAAAGCGCTTGAAACGGTGAGATAAGCCTATTTTTGCAACTTTGGTTAAAATCTTCAATTTTTCATCACAGATGTGCCCAAGATGCGCAAAAGCGCTGGAAACGGTGAGATAAGCCTATTTTTGCAACTTTGGTTAAAATCTTCAATTTTTCATCACAGATGTGTCCAATATGCGCAAAAGCGCTGGAAACGGTGAGATAAGCCTATTTTTGCAACTTTGGTTAAAATCTTCAATTTTTCATCACAGATGTGCCCAAGATGCGCAAAAGCGCTTGAAACGGTGAGATAAGCCTATTTTTGCAACTTTGGTTAAAATCTTCAATTTTTCATCACAGATGTGCCCAAGATGCGCAAAAGCGCTTGAAAAGGTGAGATAAGCCTATTTTTGCAACTTTGGTTAAAATCTTCAATTTTTCATCACAGATGTGCCCAAGATTCGCAAAAGCGCTGGAAACGGTGAGATAAGCCTATTTTTGCAACTTTGGTTAAAATCTTAAATTTTTCATCACAGATGTGCCCAAGGTGCGCAAAAGTGCTGGAAACGGTGAGATAAGCCTAATTTTGCAACAATGTTTAAGGTTTGGAGGTTTCATAGACTAAAGTTGAAAATCAGTGGTTTGACTGCCATAATGAAATAGGGTCACTAATCAACGTGTTTTCTCAAAAGGCCTTCAGTCAAATTCCTTGATACTTAAAATGCATACAGTGGATTATAATAATGAAAAAGGATAATTTGAAATCTTGGTTTCAACTCTAAAGGAACTCTTTAAAAAAAAGATTTTAAGTTTTGGAAACCCCAATGAAAAAGTAGCAACTGCACGGTTTCTACTGTCAGATTCGCTCTAAGTGCCAAAAAGAGCTGGAAACGGGGAGATAAGCCTATTTTTGCAACAATGGTTAAAATCTTCAATTTTTAATCACAGATGTGTCCAAGATGCACAAAAGCGCTGGAAACGGTGAGATAAGCCTATTTTTGCAACTTTGGTTAAAATCTTCAATTTTTCATCACAGATGTGTCCAAGATGCACAAAAGCGCTGTAAACGGTGAGATAAGCCTATTTTTGCAACAATGGTTAAAATCTTCAATTTTTCATCACAGATGTGTCCAAGATGCACAAAAGCGCTGGAAACGGTGAGATAAGCCTATTTTTGCAACTTTGGTTAAAATCTTCATTTTTTCATCACAGATATGCCCAAGGTGCACAAAAGTGCTGGAAACGGTGAGATAAGCCTAATTTTGCAACAATGTTTAAGGTTTGGAGGTTTCATAGACCAAAGTTGAAAATCAGTGGTTTGACTGCCATAATGAAATAGGGTCACTAATCAACGTGTTTTCTCAAAAGGCCTTCAGTCAAATTCCTTGATACTTAAAATGCATACAGTGGATTATAATAATGAAAAAGGATAATTTGAAATCTTGGTTTCAACTCTAAAGGAACTCTTTAAAAAAAAGATTTTAAGTTTTGGAAACCCCAATGAAAAAGTAGCAACTGCACGGTTTCTACTGTCAGATTGGCTCTAAGTGCCAAAAAGTGCTGGAAACGGGGAGATAAGCCTATTTTTGCAACTTTGGTTAAAATCTTCAATTTTTCATCACAGATGTGCCCAAGATGCACAAAAGCGCTGGAAACGGTGAGATAAGCCTATTTTTGCAACAATGGTTAAAATCTTCAATTTTTCATCACAGATGTGTCCAAGATGCACAAAAGCGCTGGAAACGGTGAGATAAGCCTATTTTTGCAACTTTGGTTAAAATCTTCATTTTTTCATCACAGATATGCCCAAGGTGCACAAAAGTGCTGGAAACGGTGAGATAAGCCTAATTTTGCAACAATGTTTAAGGTTTGGAGGTTTCATAGACCAAAGTTGAAAATCAGTGGTTTGACTGCCATAATGAAATAGGGTCACTAATCAACGTGTTTTCTCAAAAGGCCTTCAGTCAAATTCCTTGATACTTAAAATGCATACAGTGGATTATAATAATGAAAAAGGATAATTTGAAATCTTGGTTTCAACTCTAAAGGAACTCTTTAAAAAAAAGATTTTAAGTTTTGGAAACCCCAATGAAAAAGTAGCAACTGCACGGTTTCTACTGTCAGATTGGCTCTAAGTGCCAAAAAGTGCTGGAAACGGGGAGATAAGCCTATTTTTGCAACAATGGTTAAAATCTTCAATTTTTCATCACAGATGTGCCCAAGATGCGCAAAAGCGCTGGAAACGGTGAGATAAGCCTATTTTTGCAACTTTGGTTAAAATCTTCAATTTTTCATCACAGATGTGCCCAAGATGCGCAAAAGCGCTTGAAACGGTGAGATAAGCCTATTTTTGCAACTTTGGTTAAAATCTTCAATTTTTCATCACAGATGTGCCCAAGATGCGCAAAAGCGCTGGAAACGGTGAGATAAGCCTATTTTTGCAACAATGGTTAAAATCTTCAATTTTTCATCACAGATGTGTCCAAGATGCACAAAAGCGCTGGAAACGGTGAGATAAGCCTAATTTTGCAACAATGTTTAAGGTTTGGAGGTTTCATAGACCAAAGTTGAAAATCAGTGGTTTGACTGCCATAATGAAATAGGGTCACTAATCAACGTGTTTTCTCAAAAGGCCTTCAGTCAAATTCCTTGATACTTAAAATGCATACAGTGGATTATAATAATGAAAAAGGATAATTTGAAATCTTGGTTTCAACTCTAAAGGAACTCTTTAAAAAAAAGATTTTAAGTTTTGGAAACCCCAATGAAAAAGTAGCAACTGCACGGTTTCTACTGTCAGATTGGCTCTAAGTGCCAAAAAGTGCTGGAAACGGGGAGATAAGCCTATTTTTGCAACAATGGTTAAAATCTTCAATTTTTCATCACAGATGTGCCCAAGATGCGCAAAAGCGCTGGAAACGGTGAGATAAGCCTATTTTTGCAACTTTGGTTAAAATCTTAAATTTTTCATCACAGATGTGCCCAAGGTGCGCAAAAGTGCTGGAAACGGTGAGATAAGCCTAATTTTGCAACAATGTTTAAGGTTTGGAGGTTTCATAGACTAAAGTTGAAAATCAGTGGTTTGACTGCCATAATGAAATAGGGTCACTAATCAACGTGTTTTCTCAAAAGGCCTTCAGTCAAATTCCTTGATACTTAAAATGCATACAGTGGATTATAATAATGAAAAAGGATAATTTGAAATCTTGGTTTCAACTCTAAAGGAACTCTTTAAAAAAAAGATTTTAAGTTTTGGAAACCCCAATGAAAAAGTAGCAACTGCACGGTTTCTACTGTCAGATTCGCTCTAAGTGCCAAAAAGAGCTGGAAACGGGGAGATAAGCCTATTTTTGCAACAATGGTTAAAATCTTCAATTTTTAATCACAGATGTGTCCAAGATGCACAAAAGCGCTGGAAACGGTGAGATAAGCCTATTTTTGCAACAATGGTTAAAATCTTCAATTTTTCATCACAGATGTGTCCAAGATGCACAAAAGCGCTGGAAACGGTGAGATAAGCCTAATTTTGCAACAATGTTTAAGGTTTGGAGGTTTCATAGACCAAAGTTGAAAATCAGTGGTTTGACTGCCATAATGAAATAGGGTCACTAATCAACGTGTTTTCTCAAAAGGCCTTCAGTCAAATTCCTTGATACTTAAAATGCATACAGTGGATTATAATAATGAAAAAGGATAATTTGAAATCTTGGTTTCAACTCTAAAGGAACTCTTTAAAAAAAAGATTTTAAGTTTTGGAAACCCCAATGAAAAAGTAGCAACTGCACGGTTTCTACTGTCAGATTGGCTCTAAGTGCCAAAAAGTGCTGGAAACGGGGAGATAAGCCTATTTTTGCAACAATGGTTAAAATCTTCAATTTTTCATCACAGATGTGCCCAAGATGCGCAAAAGCGCTGGAAACGGTGAGATAAGCCTATTTTTGCAACTTTGGTTAAAATCTTAAATTTTTCATCACAGATGTGCCCAAGGTGCGCAAAAGTGCTGGAAACGGTGAGATAAGCCTAATTTTGCAACAATGTTTAAGGTTTGGAGGTTTCATAGACTAAAGTTGAAAATCAGTGGTTTGACTGCCATAATGAAATAGGGTCACTAATCAACGTGTTTTCTCAAAAGGCCTTCAGTCAAATTCCTTGATACTTAAAATGCATACAGTGGATTATAATAATGAAAAAGGATAATTTGAAATCTTGGTTTCAACTCTAAAGGAACTCTTTAAAAAAAAGATTTTAAGTTTTGGAAACCCCAATGAAAAAGTAGCAACTGCACGGTTTCTACTGTCAGATTCGCTCTAAGTGCCAAAAAGAGCTGGAAACGGGGAGATAAGCCTATTTTTGCAACAATGGTTAAAATCTTCAATTTTTAATCACAGATGTGTCCAAGATGCACAAAAGCGCTGGAAACGGTGAGATAAGCCTATTTTTGCAACAATGGTTAAAATCTTCAATTTTTCATCACAGATGTGCCCAAGATGCCCAAAAGCGCTGGAAACGGTGAGATAAGCCTATTTTTGCAACTTTGGTTAAAATCTTCATTTTTTCATCACAGATATGCCCAAGGTGCACAAAAGTGCTGGAAACGGTGAGATAAGCCTAATTTTGCAACAATGTTTAAGGTTTGGAGGTTTCATAGACCAAAGTTGAAAATCAGTGGTTTGACTGCCATAATGAAATAGGGTCACTAATCAACGTGTTTTCTCAAAAGGCCTTCAGTCAAATTCCTTGATACTTAAAATGCATACAGTGGATTATAATAATGAAAAAGGATAATTTGAAATCTTGGTTTCAACTCTAAAGGAACTCTTTAAAAAAAAGATTTTAAGTTTTGGAAACCCCAATGAAAAAGTAGCAACTGCACGGTTTCTACTGTCAGATTCGCTCTAAGTGCCAAAAAGTGCTGGAAACGGGGAGATAAGCCTATTTTTGCAACAATGGTTAAAATCTTCAATTTTTCATCACAGATGTGTCCAAGATGCACAAAAGCGCTGGAAACGGTGAGATAAGCCTATTTTTGCAACTTTGGTTAAAATCTTCAATTTTTCATCACAGATTTGCCCAAGATGCACAAAAGCGCTGGAAACGGTGAGATAAGCCTATTTTTGCAACTTTGGTTAAAATCTTCAATTTTTCATCACAGATGTGTCCAAGATGCACAAAAGCGCTGGAAACGGTGAGATAAGCCTATTTTTGCAACAATGGTTAAAATCTTCAATTTTTCATCACAGATGTGTCCAAGATGCACAAAAGCGCTGGAAACGGTGAGATAAGCCTATTTTTGCAACTTTGGTTAAAATCTTCATTTTTTCATCACAGATATGCCCAAGGTGCACAAAAGTGCTGGACACGGTGAGATAAGCCTAATTTTGCAACAATGTTTAAGGTTTGGAGGTTTCATAGACCAAAGTTGAAAATCAGTGGTTTGACTGCCATAATGAAATAGGGTCACTAATCAACGTGTTTTCTCAAAAGGCCTTCAGTCAAATTCCTTGATACTTAAAATGCATACAGTGGATTATAATAATGAAAAAGGATAATTTGAAATCTTGGTTTCAACTCTAAAGGAACTCTTTAAAAAAAAGATTTTAAGTTTTGGAAACCCCAATGAAAAAGTAGCAACTGCACGGTTTCTACTGTCAGATTCGCTCTAAGTGCCAAAAAGTGCTGGAAACGGGGAGATAAGCCTATTTTTGCAACAATGGTTAAAATCTTCAATTTTTCATCACAGATGTGTCCAAGATGCACAAAAGCGCTGGAAACGGTGAGATAAGCCTATTTTTGCAATTTTGGTTAAAATCTTCAATTTTTCATCACAGATGTGCCCAAGATGCACAAAAGCGCTGGAAACGGTGAGATAAGCCTATTTTTGCAACTTTGGTTAAAATCTTCAATTTTTCATCACAGATGTGCCCAAGATGCCCAAAAGCGCTGGAAACGGTGAGATAAGCCTATTTTTGCAACTTTGGTTAAAATCTTCATTTTTTCATCACAGATATGCCCAAGGTGCACAAAAGTGCTGGAAACGGTGAGATAAGCCTAATTTTGCAACAATGTTTAAGGTTTGGAGGTTTCATAGACTAAAGTTGAAAATCAGTGGTTTGACTGCCATAATGAAATAGGGTCACTAATCAACGTGTTTTCTCAAAAGGCCTTCAGTCAAATTCCTTGATACTTAAAATGCATACAGTGGATTATAATAATGAAAAAGGATAATTTGAAATCTTGGTTTCAACTCTAAAGGAACTCTTTAAAAAAAGGATTTTAAGTTTTGGAAACCCCACTGAAAAAGTAGCAACTGCACGGTTTCTACTGTCAGATTCGCTCTAAGTGCCAAAAAGTGCTGGAAACGGGGAGATAAGCCTATTTTTGCAACAATGGTTAAAATCTTCAATTTTTCATCACAGATGTGTCCAAGATGCACAAAAGCGCTGGAAACGGTGAGATAAGCCTATTTTTTCAACTTTGTTTAAAATCTTAAATTTTTCATCACATATGTGCCCAAGATGCACAAAAGCGCTGGAAACGGTGAGATAAGCCTATTTTTGCAACTTTGGTTAAAATCTTCAATTTTTCATCACAGATGTGCCCAAGATGCGCAAAAGCGCTGGAAACGGTGAGATAAGCCTATTTTTGCAACTTTGGTTAAAATCTTACATTTTTCATCACAGATGTGCCCAAGGTGCGCAAAAGTGCTGGAAACGGTGAGATAAGGCTAATTTTGCAACAATGTTTAAGGTTTGGAGGTTTCATAGACTAAAGTTGAAAATCAGTGGTTTGACTGCCATAATGAAATAGGGTCACTAATCAACGTGTTTTCTCAAAAGGCCTTCACTCAATTTCCTTGATACTTAAAATGCATACAGTGGATTATAATAATGAAAAAGGATAATTTGAAATCTTGGTTTCAACTCTAAAGGAACTCTTTAAAAAAAAGATTTTCAGTTTTGGAAACCCCAATGAAAAAGTAGCAACTGCACGGTTTCTACTGTCAGATTCGCTCTAAGTGCCAAAAAGTGCTGGAAACGGGGAGATAAGCCTATTTTTGCAACTTTGGTTAAAATCTTCAATTTTTCATCACAGATGTGCCCAAGATGAACAAAAGCGCTGGAAACGGTGAGATAAGCCTATTTTTGCAACTTTGGTTAAAATCTTCAATTTTTCATCACAGATGTGCCCAAGATGCCCAAAAGCGCTGGAAACGGTGAGATAAGCCTATTTTTGCAACTTTGGTTAAAATCTTCATTTTTTCATCACAGATATGCCCAAGGTGCACAAAAGTGCTGGAAACGGTGAGATAAGCCTAATTTTGCAACAATGTTTAAGGTTTGGAGGTTTCATAGACTAAAGTTGAAAATCAGTGGTTTGACTGCCATAATGAAATAGGGTCACTAATCAACGTGTTTTCTCAAAAGGCCTTCAGTCAAATTCCTTGATACTTAAAATGCATACAGTGGATTATAATAATGAAAAAGGATAATTTGAAATCTTGGTTTCAACTCTAAAGGAACTCTTTAAAAAAAAGATTTTAAGTTTTGGAAACCCCACTGAAAAAGTAGCAACTGCACGGTTTCTACTGTCAGATTCGCTCTAAGTGCCAAAAAGTGCTGGAAACGGGGAGATAAGCCTATTTTTGCAACAATGGTTAAAATCTTCAATTTTTCATCACAGATGTGTCCAAGATGCAAAAAAGCGCTGGAAACGGTGAGATAAGCCTATTTTTGCAACTTTGGTTAAAATCTTCAATTTTTCATCACAGATGTGCCCAAGATGCACAAAAGCGCTGGAAACGGTGAGATAAGCCTATTTTTGCAACTTTGGTTAAAATCTTCAATTTTTCATCACAGATGTGCCCAAGATGCCCAAAAGCGCTGGAAACGGTGAGATAAGCCTATTTTTGCAACTTTGGTTAAAATCTTCATTTTTTCATCACAGATATGCCCAAGGTGCACAAAAGTGCTGGAAACGGTGAGATAAGCCTAATTTTGCAACAATGTTTAAGGTTTGGAGGTTTCATAGACTAAAGTTGAAAATCAGTGGTTTGACTGCCATAATGAAATAGGGTCACTAATCAACGTGTTTTCTCAAAAGGCCTTCAGTCAAATTCCTTGATACTTAAAATGCATACAGTGGATTATAATAATGAAAAAGGATAATTTGAAATCTTGGTTTCAACTCTAAAGGAACTCTTTAAAAAAAAGATTTTAAGTTTTGGAAACCCCACTGAAAAAGTAGCAACTGCACGGTTTCTACTGTCAGATTCGCTCTAAGTGCCAAAAAGTGCTGGAAACGGGGAGATAAGCCTATTTTTGCAACAATGGTTAAAATCTTAAATTTTTCATCACAGATGTGCCCAAGATGCCCAAAAGCGCTGGAAACGGTGAGATAAGCCTATTTTTGCAACTTTTGTTAAAATCTTAAATTTTTCATCACAGATGTGCCCAAGATGCCCAAAAGCGCTGGAAACGGTGAGATAAGCCTATTTTTTCAACTTTGGTTAAAATCTTAAATTTTTCATCACAGATGTGCCCAAGGTGCGCAAAAGTGCTGGAAACGGTGAGATAAGCCTAATTTTGCAACAATGTTTAAGGTTTGGAGGTTTCATAGACTAAAGTTGAAAATCAGTGGTTTGACTGCCATAATGAAATAGGGTCACTAATCAACGTGTTTTCTCAAAAGGCCTTCACTCAATTTCCTTGATACTTAAAATGCATACAGTGGATTATAATAATGAAAAAGGATAATTTGAAATCTTGGTTTCAACTCTAAAGGAACTCTTTAAAAAAAAGATTTTAAGTTTTAGAAACCCCAATGAAAAAGTAGCAACTGCACGGTTTCTACTGTCAGATTCGCTCTAAGTGCCAAAAAGTGCTGTAAACGGTGAGATAAGCCTATTTTTGCAACTTTGGTTAAAATCTTCAATTTTTCATCACAGATGTGCCCAAGATGCACAAAAGCGCTGGAAACGGTGAGATAAGCCTATTTTTGCAACTTTGGTTAAAATCTTCAATTTTTCATCACAGATGTGCCCAAGATGCCCAAAAGCGCTGGAAACGGTGAGATAAGCCTATTTTTGCAACTTTGGTTAAAATCTTCAATTTTTCATCACAGATGTGCCCAAGATGCCCAAAAGCGCTGGAAACGGTGAGATAAGCCTATTTTTGCAACTTTGGTTAAAATCTTCATTTTTTCATCACAGATATGCCCAAGGTGCACAAAAGTGCTGGAAACGGTGAGATAAGCCTAATTTTGCAACAATGTTTAAGGTTTGGAGGTTTCATAGACTAAAGTTGAAAATCAGTGGTTTGACTGCCATAATGAAATAGGGTCACTAATCAACGTGTTTTCTCAAAAGGCCTTCACTCAATTTCCTTGATACTTAAAATGCATACAGTGGATTATAATAATGAAAAAGGATAATTTGAAATCTTGGTTTCAACTCTAAAGGAACTCTTTAAAAAAAAGATTTTAAGTTTTGGAAACCCCAATGAAAAAGTAGCAACTGCACGGTTTCTACTGTCAGATTCGCTCTAAGTGCCAAAAAGTGCTGGAAACGGGGAGATAAGCCTATTTTTGCAACAATGGTTAAAATCTTCAATTTTTCATCACAGATGTGCCCAAGATGCACAAAAGCGCTGGAAACGGTGAGATAAGCCTATTTTTGCAACTTTGGTTAAAATCTTCAATTTTTCATCACAGATGTGATGAAAAATTGATTAATTCAGTGCCAAGATGCCCAAAAGCGCTGGAAACGGTGAGATAAGCCTATTTTTGCAACTTTGGTTAAAATCTTCATTTTTTCATCACAGATATGCCCAAGGTGCACAAAAGTGCTGGAAACGGTGAGATAAGCCTAATTTTGCAACAATGTTTAAGGTTTGGAGGTTTCATAGACTAAAGTTGAAAATCAGTGGTTTGACTGCCATAATGAAATAGGGTCACTAATCAACGTGTTTTCTCAAAAGGCCTTCAGTCAAATTCCTTGATACTTAAAATGCATACAGTGGATTATAATAATGAAAAAGGATAATTTGAAATCTTGGTTTCAACTCTAAAGGAACTCTTTAAAAAAAGATTTTAAGTTTTGGAAACCCCAATGAAAAAGTAGCAACTGCACGGTTTCTACTGTCAGATTCGCTCTAAGTGCCAAAAAGAGCTGGAAACGGGGAGATAAGCCTATTTTTGCAACAATGGTTAAAATCTTCAATTTTTAATCACAGATGTGTCCAAGATGCACAAAAGCGCTGGAAACGGTGAGATAAGCCTATTTTTGCAACTTTGGTTAAAATCTTCAATTTTTCATCACAGATGTGCCCAAGATGCGCAAAAGCGCTGGAAACGGTGAGATAAGCCTATTTTTGCAACTTTGGTTAAAATCTTCATTTTTTCATCACAGATATGCCCAAGGTGCACAAAAGTGCTGGAAACGGTGAGATAAGCCTAATTTTGCAACAATGTTTAAGGTTTGGAGGTTTCATAGACTAAAGTTAAAAATCAGTGGTTTGACTGCCATAATGAAATAGGGTCACTAATCAACGTGTTTTCTCAAAAGGCCTTCACTCAATTTCCTTGATACTTAAAATGCATACAGTGGATTATAATAATGAAAAAGGATAATTTGAAATCTTGGTTTCAACTCTAAAGGAACTCTTTAAAAAAAAGATTTTAAGTTTTGGAAACCCCAATGAAAAAGTAGCAACTGCACGGTTTCTACTGTCAGATTCGCTCTAAGTGCCAAAAAGTGCTGGAAACGGGGAGATAAGCCTATTTTTGCAACAATGGTTAAAATCTTCAATTTTTCATCACAGATGTGCCCAAGATGCGCAAAAGCGCTGGAAACGGTGAGATAAGCCTATTTTTGCAACTTTGGTTAAAATCTTCAATTTTTCATCACAGATGTGCCCAAGATGCGCAAAAGCGCTTGAAACGGTGAGATAAGCCTATTTTTGCAACTTTGGTTAAAATCTTCAATTTTTCATCACAGATGTGCCCAAGATGCGCAAAAGCGCTGGAAACGGTGAGATAAGCCTATTTTTGCAACTTTGGTTAAAATCTTAAATTTTTCATCACAGATGTGCCCAAGGTGCGCAAAAGTGCTGGAAACGGTGAGATAAGCCTAATTTTGCAACAATGTTTAAGGTTTGGAGGTTTCATAGACTAAAGTTGAAAATCAGTGGTTTGACTGCCATAATGAAATAGGGTCACTAATCAACGTGTTTTCTCAAAAGGCCTTCAGTCAAATTCCTTGATACTTAAAATGCATACAGTGGATTATAATAATGAAAAAGGATAATTTGAAATCTTGGTTTCAACTCTAAAGGAACTCTTTAAAAAAAAGATTTTAAGTTTTGGAAACCCCAATGAAAAAGTAGCAACTCCACGGTTTCTACTGTCAGATTCGCTCTAAGTGCCAAAAAGAGCTGGAAACGGGGAGATAAGCCTATTTTTGCAACAATGGTTAAAATCTTCAATTTTTCATCACAGATGTGCCCAAGATGCCCAAAAGCGCTGGAAACGGTGAGATAAGCCTATTTTTGCAACTTTGGTTAAAATCTTCATTTTTTCATCACAGATATGCCCAAGGTGCACAAAAGTGCTGGAAACGGTGAGATAAGCCTAATTTTGCAACAATGTTTAAGGTTTGGAGGTTTCATAGACTAAAGTTGAAAATCAGTGGTTTGACTGCCATAATGAAATAGGGTCACTAATCAACGTGTTTTCTCAAAAGGCCTTCAGTCAAATTCCTTGATACTTAAAATGCATACAGTGGATTATAATAATGAAAAAGGATAATTTGAAATCTTGGTTTCAACTCTAAAGGAACTCTTTAAAAAAAAGATTTTAAGTTTTGGAAACCCCAATGAAAAAGTAGCAACTGCACGGTTTCTACTGTCAGATTCGCTCTAAGTGCCAAAAAGAGCTGGAAACGGGGAGATAAGCCTATTTTTGCAACAATGGTTAAAATCTTCAATTTTTCATCACAGATGTGCCCAAGATGCCCAAAAGCGCTGGAAACGGTGAGATAAGCCTATTTTTGCAACTTTGGTTAAAATCTTCATTTTTTCATCACAGATATGCCCAAGGTGCACAAAAGTGCTGGAAACGGTGAGATAAGCCTAATTTTGCAACAATGTTTAAGGTTTGGAGGTTTCATAGACTAAAGTTGAAAATCAGTGGTTTGACTGCCATAATGAAATAGGGTCACTAATCAACGTGTTTTCTCAAAAGGCATTCAGTCAAATTCCTTGATACTTAAAATGCATACAGTGGATTATAATAATGAAAAAGGATAATTTGAAATCTTGGTTTCAACTCTAAAGGAACTCTTTAAAAAAAAGATTTTAAGTTTTGGAAACCCCAATGAAAAAGTAGCAACTGCACGGTTCCTACTGTCAGATTCGCTCTAAGTGCCAAAAAGTGCTGGAAACGGGGAGATAAGCCTATTTTTGCAACAATGGTTAAAATCTTCAATTTTTCATCACAGATGTGTCCAAGATGCACAAAAGCGCTGGAAACGGTGAGATAAGCCTATTTTTGCAACTTTGGTTAAAATCTTCAATTTTTCATCACAGATGTGCCCAAGATGCACAAAAGCGCTGGAAACGGTGAGATAAGCCTATTTTTGCAACTTTGGTTAAAATCTTCAATTTTTCATCACAGATGTGCCCAAGATGCACAAAAGCGCTGGAAACGGTGAGATAAGCCTATTTTTGCAACTTTGGTTAAAATCTTCATTTTTTCATCACAGATATGCCCAAGGTGCACAAAAGTGCTGGAAACGGTGAGATAAGCCTAATTTTGCAACAATGTTTAAGGTTTGGAGGTTTCATAGACTAAAGTTGAAAATCAGTGGTTTGACTGCCATAATGAAATAGGGTCACTAATCAACGTGTTTTCTCAAAAGGCCTTCAGTCAAATTCCTTGATACTTAAAATGCATACAGTGGATTATAATAATGAAAAAGGATAATTTGAAATCTTGGTTTCAACTCTAAAGGAACTCTTTAAAAAAAAGATTTTAAGTTTTGGAAACCCCACTGAAAAAGTAGCAACTGCACGGTTTCTACTGTCAGATTCGCTCTAAGTGCCAAAAAGTGCTGGAAACGGGGAGATAAGCCTATTTTTGCAACAATGGTTAAAATCTTCAATTTTTCATCACAGATGTGTCCAAGATGCACAAAAGCGCTGGAAACGGTGAGATAAGCCTATTTTTGCAACTTTGGTTAAAATCTTCAATTTTTCATCACAGATGTGCCCAAGATGCACAAAAGCGCTGGAAACGGTGAGATAAGCCTATTTTTGCAACTTTGGTTAAAATCTTCAATTTTTCATCACAGATGTGCCCAAGATGCCCAAAAGCGCTGGAAACGGTGAGATAAGCCTATTTTTGCAACTTTGGTTAAAATCTTCATTTTTTCATCACAGATGTGCCCAAGGTGCGCAAAAGTGCTGGAAACGGTGAGATAAGCCTAATTTTGCAACAATGTTTAAGGTTTGGAGGTTTCATAGACTAAAGTTGAAAATCAGTGGTTTGACTGCCATAATGAAATAGGGTCACTAATCAACGTGTTTTCTCAAAAGGCCTTCAGTCAAATTCCTTGATACTTAAAATGCATACAGTGGATTATAATAATGAAAAAGGATAATTTGAAATCTTGGTTTCAACTCTAAAGGAACTCTTTAAAAAAAAGATTTTAAGTTTTGGAAACCCCAATGAAAAAGTAGCAACTGCACGGTTTCTACTGTCAGATTCGCTCTAAGTGCCAAAAAGAGCTGGAAACGGGGAGATAAGCCTATTTTTGCAACAATGGTTAAAATCTTCAATTTTTCATCACAGATGTGCCCAAGATGCCCAAAAGCGCTGGAAACGGTGAGATAAGCCTATTTTTGCAACTTTGGTTAAAATCTTCATTTTTTCATCACAGATATGCCCAAGGTGCACAAAAGTGCTGGAAACGGTGAGATAAGCCTAATTTTGCAACAATGTTTAAGGTTTGGAGGTTTCATAGACTAAAGTTGAAAATCAGTGGTTTGACTGCCATAATGAAATAGGGTCACTAATCAACGTGTTTTCTCAAAAGGCCTTCAGTCAAATTCCTTGATACTTAAAATGCATACAGTGGATTATAATAATGAAAAAGGATAATTTGAAATCTTGGTTTCAACTCTAAAGGAACTCTTTAAAAAAAAGATTTTAAGTTTTGGAAACCCCAATGAAAAAGTAGCAACTGCACGGTTCCTACTGTCAGATTCGCTCTAAGTGCCAAAAAGTGCTGGAAACGGGGAGATAAGCCTATTTTTGCAACAATGGTTAAAATCTTCAATTTTTCATCACAGATGTGTCCAAGATGCACAAAAGCGCTGGAAACGGTGAGATAAGCCTATTTTTGCAACTTTGGTTAAAATCTTCAATTTTTCATCACAGATGTGCCCAAGATGCACAAAAGCGCTGGAAACGGTGAGATAAGCCTATTTTTGCAACTTTGGTTAAAATCTTCAATTTTTCATCACAGATGTGTCCAAGATGCACAAAAGCGCTGGAAACGGTGAGATAAGCCTATTTTTGCAACAATGGTTAAAATCTTCAATTTTTCATCACAGATGTGTCCAAGATGCACAAAAGCGCTGGAAACGGTGAGATAAGCCTATTTTTGCAACTTTGGTTAAAATCTTCATTTTTTCATCACAGATATGCCCAAGGTGCACAAAAGTGCTGGAAACGGTGAGATAAGCCTAATTTTGCAACAATGTTTAAGGTTTGGAGGTTTCATAGACCAAAGTTGAAAATCAGTGGTTTGACTGCCATAATGAAATAGGGTCACTAATCAACGTGTTTTCTCAAAAGGCCTTCAGTCAAATTCCTTGATACTTAAAATGCATACAGTGGATTATAATAATGAAAAAGGATAATTTGAAATCTTGGTTTCAACTCTAAAGGAACTCTTTAAAAAAAAGATTTTAAGTTTTGGAAACCCCAATGAAAAAGTAGCAACTGCACGGTTTCTACTGTCAGATTGGCTCTAAGTGCCAAAAAGTGCTGGAAACGGGGAGATAAGCCTATTTTTGCAACAATGGTTAAAATCTTCAATTTTTCATCACAGATGTGCCCAAGATGCGCAAAAGCGCTGGAAACGGTGAGATAAGCCTATTTTTGCAACTTTGGTTAAAATCTTCAATTTTTCATCACAGATGTGCCCAAGATGCGCAAAAGCGCTGGAAACGGTGAGATAAGCCTATTTTTGCAACTTTGGTTAAAATCTTCAATTTTTCATCACAGATGTGCCCAAGATGCACAAAAGCGCTGGAAACGGTGAGATAAGCCTATTTTTGCAACTTTGGTTAAAATCTTCAATTTTTCATCACAGATGTGTCCAAGATGCACAAAAGCGCTGGAAACGGTGAGATAAGCCTATTTTTGCAACAATGGTTAAAATCTTCAATTTTTCATCACAGATGTGCCCAAGATGCGCAAAAGCGCTTGAAACGGTGAGATAAGCCTATTTTTGCAACTTTGGTTAAAATCTTCATTTTTTCATCACAGATATGCCCAAGGTGCACAAAAGTGCTGGAAACGGTGAGATAAGCCTAATTTTGCAACAATGTTTAAGGTTAGGAGGTTTCATAGACCAAAGTTGAAAATCAGTGGTTTGACTGCCATAATGAAATAGGGTCACTAATCAACGTGTTTTCTCAAAAGGCCTTCAGTCAAATTCCTTGATACTTAAAATGCATACAGTGGATTATAATAATGAAAAAGGATAATTTGAAATCTTGGTTTCAACTCTAAAGGAACTCTTTAAAAAAAAGATTTTAAGTTTTGGAAACCCCAATGAAAAAGTAGCAACTGCACGGTTCCTACTGTCAGATTCGCTCTAAGTGCCAAAAAGTGCTGGAAACGGGGAGATAAGCCTATTTTTGCAACAATGGTTAAAATCTTCAATTTTTCATCACAGATGTGTCCAAGATGCACAAAAGCGCTGGAAACGGTGAGATAAGCCTATTTTTGCAACTTTGGTTAAAATCTTCAATTTTTCATCACAGATGTGCCCAAGATGCACAAAAGCGCTGGAAACGGTGAGATAAGCCTATTTTTGCAACTTTGGTTAAAATCTTCAATTTTTCATCACAGATGTGTCCAAGATGCACAAAAGCGCTGGAAACGGTGAGATAAGCCTATTTTTGCAACAATGGTTAAAATCTTCAATTTTTCATCACAGATGTGTCCAAGATGCACAAAAGCGCTGGAAACGGTGAGATAAGCCTATTTTTGCAACTTTGGTTAAAATCTTCAATTTTTATTCACAGATGTGTCCAAGATGCACAAAAGCGCTGGAAACGGTGAGATAAGCCTATTTTTGCAACAATGGTTAAAATCTTCAATTTTTCATCACAGATGTGTCCAAGATGCACAAAAGCGCTGGAAACGGTGAGATAAGCCTATTTTTGCAACTTTGGTTAAAATCTTCATTTTTTCATCACAGATATGCCCAAGGTGCACAAAAGTGCTGGAAACGGTGAGATAAGCCTAATTTTGCAACAATGTTTAAGGTTTGGAGGTTTCATAGACCAAAGTTGAAAATCAGTGGTTTGACTGCCATAATGAAATAGGGTCACTAATCAACGTGTTTTCTCAAAAGGCCTTCAGTCAAATTCCTTGATACTTAAAATGCATACAGTGGATTATAATAATGAAAAAGGATAATTTGAAATCTTGGTTTCAACTCTAAAGGAACTCTTTAAAAAAAAGATTTTAAGTTTTGGAAACCCCAATGAAAAAGTAGCAACTGCACGGTTTCTACTGTCAGATTGGCTCTAAGTGCCAAAAAGTGCTGGAAACGGGGAGATAAGCCTATTTTTGCAACAATGGTTAAAATCTTCAATTTTTCATCACAGATGTGTCCAAGATGCGCAAAAGCGCTGGAAACGGTGAGATAAGCCTATTTTTGCAACTTTGGTTAAAATCTTCAATTTTTCATCACAGATGTGTCCAAGATGCGCAAAAGCGCTGGAAACGGTGAGATAAGCCTATTTTTGCAACTTTGGTTAAAATCTTCAATTTTTCATCACAGATGTGCCCAAGATGCGCAAAAGCGCTTGAAACGGTGAGATAAGCCTATTTTTGCAACTTTGGTTAAAATCTTCAATTTTTCATCACAGATGTGCCCAAGATGCGCAAAAGCGCTTGAAACGGTGAGATAAGCCTATTTTTGCAACTTTGGTTAAAATCTTCAATTTTTCATCACAGATGTGCCCAAGATTCGCAAAAGCGCTGGAAACGGTGAGATAAGCCTATTTTTGCAACTTTGTTTAAAATCTTAAATTTTTCATCACAGATGTGCCCAAGGTGCGCAAAAGTGCTGGAAACGGTGAGATAAGCCTAATTTTGCAACAATGTTTAAGGTTTGGAGGTTTCATAGACTAAAGTTGAAAATCAGTGGTTTGACTGCCATAATGAAATAGGGTCACTAATCAACGTGTTTTCTCAAAAGGCCTTCAGTCAAATTCCTTGATACTTAAAATGCATACAGTGGATTATAATAATGAAAAAGGATAATTTGAAATCTTGGTTTCAACTCTAAAGGAACTCTTTAAAAAAAAGATTTTAAGTTTTGGAAACCCCAATGAAAAAGTAGCAACTGCACGGTTTCTACTGTCAGATTCGCTCTAAGTGCCAAAAAGAGCTGGAAACGGGGAGATAAGCCTATTTTTGCAACAATGGTTAAAATCTTCAATTTTTAATCACAGATGTGTCCAAGATGCACAAAAGCGCTGGAAACGGTGAGATAAGCCTATTTTTGCAACTTTGGTTAAAATCTTCAATTTTTCATCACAGATGTGCCCAAGATGCGCAAAAGCGCTTGAAACGGTGAGATAAGCCTATTTTTGCAACTTTGGTTAAAATCTTCAATTTTTCATCACAGATGTGCCCAAGATGCACAAAAGCGCTGGAAACGGTGAGATAAGCCTATTTTTGCAACTTTGGTTAAAATCTTCAATTTTTCATCACAGATGTGCCCAAGATGCACAAAAGCGCTGGAAACGGTGAGATAAGCCTATTTTTGCAACTTTGGTTAAAATCTTCAATTTTTCATCACAGATGTGCCCAAGATGCACAAAAGCGCTGGAAACGGTGAGATAAGCCTATTTTTGCAACTTTGGTTAAAATCTTCAATTTTTCATCACAGATGTGTCCAAGATGCACAAAAGCGCTGGAAACGGTGAGATAAGCCTATTTTTGCAACAATGGTTAAAATCTTCAATTTTTCATCACAGATGTGCCCAAGATGCGCAAAAGCGCTTGAAACGGTGAGATAAGCCTATTTTTGCAACTTTGGTTAAAATCTTCATTTTTTCATCACAGATATGCCCAAGGTGCACAAAAGTGCTGGAAACGGTGAGATAAGCCTAATTTTGCAACAATGTTTAAGGTTTGGAGGTTTCATAGACCAAAGTTGAAAATCAGTGGTTTGACTGCCATAATGAAATAGGGTCACTAATCAACGTGTTTTCTCAAAAGGCCTTCAGTCAAATTCCTTGATACTTAAAATGCATACAGTGGATTATAATAATGAAAAAGGATAATTTGAAATCTTGGTTTCAACTCTAAAGGAACTCTTTAAAAAAAAGATTTTAAGTTTTGGAAACCCCAATGAAAAAGTAGCAACTGCACGGTTTCTACTGTCAGATTGGCTCTAAGTGCCAAAAAGTGCTGGAAACGGGGAGATAAGCCTATTTTTGCAACAATGGTTAAAATCTTCAATTTTTCATCACAGATGTGCCCAAGATGCGCAAAAGCGCTTGAAACGGTGAGATAAGCCTATTTTTGCAACTTTGGTTAAAATCTTCAATTTTTCATCACAGATGTGCCCAAGATTCGCAAAAGCGCTGGAAACGGTGAGATAAGCCTATTTTTGCAACTTTGGTTAAAATCTTAAATTTTTCATCACAGATGTGCCCAAGGTGCGCAAAAGTGCTGGAAACGGTGAGATAAGCCTAATTTTGCAACAATGTTTAAGGTTTGGAGGTTTCATAGACTAAAGTTGAAAATCAGTGGTTTGACTGCCATAATGAAATAGGGTCACTAATCAACGTGTTTTCTCAAAAGGCCTTCAGTCAAATTCCTTGATACTTAAAATGCATACAGTGGATTATAATAATGAAAAAGGATAATTTGAAATCTTGGTTTCAACTCTAAAGGAACTCTTTAAAAAAAAGATTTTAAGTTTTGGAAACCCCAATGAAAAAGTAGCAACTGCACGGTTTCTACTGTCAGATTGGCTCTAAGTGCCAAAAAGTGCTGGAAACGGGGAGATAAGCCTATTTTTGCAACAATGGTTAAAATCTTCAATTTTTCATCACAGATGTGCCCAAGATGCGCAAAAGCGCTGGAAACGGTGAGATAAGCCTATTTTTGCAACTTTGGTTAAAATCTTCAATTTTTCATCACAGATGTGCCCAAGATGCACAAAAGCGCTGGAAACGGTGAGATAAGCCTATTTTTGCAACTTTGGTTAAAATCTTCAATTTTTCATCACAGATGTGCCCAAGATGCACAAAAGCGCTGGAAACGGTGAGATAAGCCTATTTTTGCAACTTTGGTTAAAATCTTCAATTTTTCATCACAGATGTGTCCAAGATGCACAAAAGCGCTGGAAACGGTGAGATAAGCCTATTTTTGCAACAATGGTTAAAATCTTCAATTTTTCATCACAGATGTGCCCAAGATGCGCAAAAGCGCTTGAAACGGTGAGATAAGCCTATTTTTGCAACTTTGGTTAAAATCTTCATTTTTTCATCACAGATATGCCCAAGGTGCACAAAAGTGCTGGAAACGGTGAGATAAGCCTAATTTTGCAACAATGTTTAAGGTTTGGAGGTTTCATAGACCAAAGTTGAAAATCAGTGGTTTGACTGCCATAATGAAATAGGGTCACTAATCAACGTGTTTTCTCAAAAGGCCTTCAGTCAAATTCCTTGATACTTAAAATGCATACAGTGGATTATAATAATGAAAAAGGATAATTTGAAATCTTGGTTTCAACTCTAAAGGAACTCTTTAAAAAAAAGATTTTAAGTTTTGGAAACCCCAATGAAAAAGTAGCAACTGCACGGTTTCTACTGTCAGATTGGCTCTAAGTGCCAAAAAGTGCTGGAAACGGGGAGATAAGCCTATTTTTGCAACAATGGTTAAAATCTTCAATTTTTCATCACAGATGTGCCCAAGATGCGCAAAAGCGCTTGAAACGGTGAGATAAGCCTATTTTTGCAACTTTGGTTAAAATCTTCAATTTTTCATCACAGATGTGCCCAAGATTCGCAAAAGCGCTGGAAACGGTGAGATAAGCCTATTTTTGCAACTTTGGTTAAAATCTTAAATTTTTCATCACAGATGTGCCCAAGGTGCGCAAAAGTGCTGGAAACGGTGAGATAAGCCTAATTTTGCAACAATGTTTAAGGTTTGGAGGTTTCATAGACTAAAGTTGAAAATCAGTGGTTTGACTGCCATAATGAAATAGGGTCACTAATCAACGTGTTTTCTCAAAAGGCCTTCAGTCAAATTCCTTGATACTTAAAATGCATACAGTGGATTATAATAATGAAAAAGGATAATTTGAAATCTTGGTTTCAACTCTAAAGGAACTCTTTAAAAAAAAGATTTTAAGTTTTGGAAACCCCAATGAAAAAGTAGCAACTGCACGGTTTCTACTGTCAGATTGGCTCTAAGTGCCAAAAAGTGCTGGAAACGGGGAGATAAGCCTATTTTTGCAACAATGGTTAAAATCTTCAATTTTTCATCACAGATGTGCCCAAGATGCGCAAAAGCGCTGGAAACGGTGAGATAAGCCTATTTTTGCAACTTTGGTTAAAATCTTCAATTTTTCATCACAGATGTGCCCAAGATGCGCAAAAGCGCTTGAAACGGTGAGATAAGCCTATTTTTGCAACTTTGGTTAAAATCTTCAATTTTTCATCACAGATGTGCCCAAGATGCGCAAAAGCGCTGGAAACGGTGAGATAAGCCTATTTTTGCAACTTTGGTTAAAATCTTCAATTTTTCATCACAGATGTGCCCAAGATGCGCAAAAGCGCTGGAAACGGTGAGATAAGCCTATTTTTGCAACTTTGGTTAAAATCTTCAATTTTTCATCACAGATGTGCCCAAGATGCACAAAAGCGCTGGAAACGGTGAGATAAGCCTATTTTTGCAACTTTGGTTAAAATCTTCAATTTTTCATCACAGATGTGCCCAAGATGCGCAAAAGCGCTTGAAACGGTGAGATAAGCCTATTTTTGCAACTTTGGTTAAAATCTTCAATTTTTCATCACAGATGTGCCCAAGATTCGCAAAAGCGCTGGAAACGGTGAGATAAGCCTATTTTTGCAACTTTGGTTAAAATCTTCAATTTTTCATCACAGATGTGCCCAAGATGCGCAAAAGCGCTGGAAACGGTGAGATAAGCCTATTTTTGCAACTTTGGTTAAAATCTTCAATTTTTCATCACAGATGTGTCCAAGATGCGCAAAAGCGCTGGAAACGGTGAGATAAGCCTATTTTTGCAACTTTGGTTAAAATCTTCAATTTTTCATCACAGATGTGCCCAAGATGCGCAAAAGCGCTTGAAACGGTGAGATAAGCCTATTTTTGCAACTTTGGTTAAAATCTTCAATTTTTCATCACAGATGTGCCCAAGATGCGCAAAAGCGCTTGAAACGGTGAGATAAGCCTATTTTTGCAACTTTGGTTAAAATCTTCAATTTTTCATCACAGATGTGCCCAAGATTCGCAAAAGCGCTGGAAACGGTGAGATAAGCCTATTTTTGCAACTTTGGTTAAAATCTTAAATTTTTCATCACAGATGTGCCCAAGGTGCGCAAAAGTGCTGGAAACGGTGAGATAAGCCTAATTTTGCAACAATGTTTAAGGTTTGGAGGTTTCATAGACTAAAGTTGAAAATCAGTGGTTTGACTGCCATAATGAAATAGGGTCACTAATCAACGTGTTTTCTCAAAAGGCCTTCAGTCAAATTCCTTGATACTTAAAATGCATACAGTGGATTATAATAATGAAAAAGGATAATTTGAAATCTTGGTTTCAACTCTAAAGGAACTCTTTAAAAAAAAGATTTTAAGTTTTGGAAACCCCAATGAAAAAGTAGCAACTGCACGGTTTCTACTGTCAGATTCGCTCTAAGTGCCAAAAAGAGCTGGAAACGGGGAGATAAGCCTATTTTTGCAACAATGGTTAAAATCTTCAATTTTTCATCACAGATGTGCCCAAGATGCACAAAAGCGCTGGAAACGGTGAGATAAGCCTATTTTTGCAACTTTGGTTAAAATCTTCAATTTTTCATCACAGATGTGCCCAAGATGCGCAAAAGCGCTTGAAACGGTGAGATAAGCCTATTTTTGCAACTTTGGTTAAAATCTTCAATTTTTCATCACAGATGTGCCCAAGATGCGCAAAAGCGCTGGAAACGGTGAGATAAGCCTATTTTTGCAACTTTGGTTAAAATCTTAAATTTTTCATCACAGATATGCCCAAGGTGCACAAAAGTGCTGGAAAGGGTGAGATAAGCCTATTTTTGCAACTTTGGTTAAAATCTTCAATTTTTCATCACAGATGTGCCCAAGATGCGCAAAAGCGCTTGAAACGGTGAGATAAGCCTATTTTTGCAACTTTGGTTAAAATCTTCAATTTTTCATCACAGATGTGCCCAAGATGCGCAAAAGCGCTGGAAACGGTGAGATAAGCCTATTTTTGCAACTTTGGTTAAAATCTTCAATTTTTCATCACAGATGTGCCCAAGATGCCCAAAAGCGCTGGAAACGGTGAGATAAGCCTATTTTTGCAACTTTGGTTAAAATCTTCATTTTTTCATCACAGATATGCCCAAGGTGCACAAAAGTGCTGGAAACGGTGAGATAAGCCTAATTTTGCAACAATGTTTAAGGTTTGGAGGTTTCATAGACTAAAGTTGAAAATCAGTGGTTTGACTGCCATAATGAAATAGGGTCACTAATCAACGTGTTTTCTCAAAAGGCCTTCACTCAATTTCCTTGATACTTAAAATGCATACAGTGGATTATAATAATGAAAAAGGATAATTTGAAATCTTGGTTTCAACTCTAAAGGAACTCTTTAAAAAAAAGATTTTAAGTTTTGGAAACCCCAATGAAAAAGTAGCAACTGCACGGTTTCTACTGTCAGATTCGCTCTAAGTGCCAAAAAGAGCTGGAAACGGGGAGATAAGCCTATTTTTGCAACAATGGTTAAAATCTTCAATTTTTAATCACAGATGTGTCCAAGATGCACAAAAGCGCTGGAAACGGTGAGATAAGCCTATTTTTGCAACTTTGGTTAAAATCTTAAATTTTTCATCACAGATGTGCCCAAGGTGCGCAAAAGTGCTGGAAACGGTGAGATAAGCCTAATTTTGCAACAATGTTTAAGGTTTGGAGGTTTCATAGACTAAAGTTGAAAATCAGTGGTTTGACTGCCATAATGAAATAGGGTCACTAATCAACGTGTTTTCTCAAAAGGCCTTCAGTCAAATTCCTTGATACTTAAAATGCATACAGTGGATTATAATAATGAAAAAGGATAATTTGAAATCTTGGTTTCAACTCTAAAGGAACTCTTTAAAAAAAAGATTTTAAGTTTTGGAAACCCCAATGAAAAAGTAGCAACTGCACGGTTTCTACTGTCAGATTCGCTCTAAGTGCCAAAAAGCGCTGGAAACGGTGAGATAAGCCTATTTTTGCAACTTTGGTTAAAATCTTCAATTTTTCATCACAGATGTGCCCAAGATGCACAAAAGCGCTGGAAACGGTGAGATAAGCCTATTTTTGCAACTTTGGTTAAAATCTTCAATTTTTCATCACAGATGTGTCCAAGATGCACAAAAGCGCTGGAAACGGTGAGATAAGCCTATTTTTGCAACAATGGTTAAAATCTTCAATTTTTCATCACAGATGTGTCCAAGATGCACAAAAGCGCTGGAAACGGTGAGATAAGCCTATTTTTGCAACTTTGGTTAAAATCTTCATTTTTTCATCACAGATATGCCCAAGGTGCACAAAAGTGCTGGAAACGGTGAGATAAGCCTAATTTTGCAACAATGTTTAAGGTTTGGAGGTTTCATAGACCAAAGTTGAAAATCAGTGGTTTGACTGCCATAATGAAATAGGGTCACTAATCAACGTGTTTTCTCAAAAGGCCTTCATTCAAATTCCTTGATACTTAAAATGCATACAGTGGATTATAATAATGAAAAAGGATAATTTGAAATCTTGGTTTCAACTCTAAAGGAACTCTTTAAAAAAAAGATTTTAAGTTTTGGAAACCCCAATGAAAAAGTAGCAACTGCACGGTTTCTACTGTCAGATTGGCTCTAAGTGCCAAAAAGTGCTGGAAACGGGGAGATAAGCCTATTTTTGCAACAATGGTTAAAATCTTCAATTTTTCATCACAGATGTGCCCAAGATTCGCAAAAGCGCTGGAAACGGTGAGATAAGCCTATTTTTGCAACTTTGGTTAAAATCTTCAATTTTTCATCACAGATGTGCCCAAGATGCGCAAAAGCGCTGGAAACGGTGAGATAAGCCTATTTTTGCAACTTTGGTTAAAATCTTCAATTTTTCATCACAGATGTGTCCAAGATGCGCAAAAGCGCTGGAAACGGTGAGATAAGCCTATTTTTGCAACTTTGGTTAAAATCTTCAATTTTTCATCACAGATGTGCCCAAGATGCGCAAAAGCGCTTGAAACGGTGAGATAAGCCTATTTTTGCAACTTTGGTTAAAATCTTCAATTTTTCATCACAGATGTGCCCAAGATGCGCAAAAGCGCTTGAAACGGTGAGATAAGCCTATTTTTGCAACTTTGGTTAAAATCTTCAATTTTTCATCACAGATGTGCCCAAGATTCGCAAAAGCGCTGGAAACGGTGAGATAAGCCTATTTTTGCAACTTTGGTTAAAATCTTAAATTTTTCATCACAGATGTGCCCAAGGTGCGCAAAAGTGCTGGAAACGGTGAGATAAGCCTAATTTTGCAACAATGTTTAAGGTTTGGAGGTTTCATAGACTAAAGTTGAAAATCAGTGGTTTGACTGCCATAATGAAATAGGGTCACTAATCAACGTGTTTTCTCAAAAGGCCTTCAGTCAAATTCCTTGATACTTAAAATGCAAACAGTGGATTATAATAATGAAAAAGGATAATTTGAAATCTTGGTTTCAACTCTAAAGGAACTCTTTAAAAAAAAGATTTTAAGTTTTGGAAACCCCAATGAAAAAGTAGCAACTGCACGGTTTCTACTGTCAGATTCGCTCTAAGTGCCAAAAAGAGCTGGAAACGGGGAGATAAGCCTATTTTTGCAACAATGGTTAAAATCTTCAATTTTTCATCACAGATGTGCCCAAGATGCACAAAAGCGCTGGAAACGGTGAGATAAGCCTATTTTTGCAACTTTGGTTAAAATCTTCAATTTTTCATCACAGATGTGCCCAAGATGCGCAAAAGCGCTTGAAACGGTGAGATAAGCCTATTTTTGCAACTTTGGTTAAAATCTTCAATTTTTCATCACAGATGTGCCCAAGATGCGCAAAAGCGCTGGAAACGGTGAGATAAGCCTATTTTTGCAACTTTGGTTAAAATCTTAAATTTTTCATCACAGATATGCCCAAGGTGCACAAAAGTGCTGGAAACGGTGAGATAAGCCTATTTTTGCAACTTTGGTTAAAATCTTCAATTTTTCATCACAGATGTGCCCAAGATGCGCAAAAGCGCTTGAAACGGTGAGATAAGCCTATTTTTGCAACTTTGGTTAAAATCTTCAATTTTTCATCACAGATGTGCCCAAGATGCGCAAAAGCGCTGGAAACGGTGAGATAAGCCTATTTTTGCAACTTTGGTTAAAATCTTCAATTTTTCATCACAGATGTGCCCAAGATGCCCAAAAGCGCTGGAAACGGTGAGATAAGCCTATTTTTGCAACTTTGGTTAAAATCTTCATTTTTTCATCACAGATATGCCCAAGGTGCACAAAAGTGCTGGAAACGGTGAGATAAGCCTAATTTTGCAACAATGTTTAAGGTTTGGAGGTTTCATAGACTAAAGTTGAAAATCAGTGGTTTGACTGCCATAATGAAATAGGGTCACTAATCAACGTGTTTTCTCAAAAGGCCTTCACTCAATTTCCTTGATACTTAAAATGCATACAGTGGATTATAATAATGAAAAAGGATAATTTGAAATCTTGGTTTCAACTCTAAAGGAACTCTTTAAAAAAAAGATTTTAAGTTTTGGAAACCCCAATGAAAAAGTAGCAACTGCACGGTTTCTACTGTCAGATTCGCTCTAAGTGCCAAAAAGAGCTGGAAACGGGGAGATAAGCCTATTTTTGCAACAATGGTTAAAATCTTCAATTTTTAATCACAGATGTGTCCAAGATGCACAAAAGCGCTGGAAACGGTGAGATAAGCCTATTTTTGCAACTTTGGTTAAAATCTTAAATTTTTCATCACAGATGTGCCCAAGGTGCGCAAAAGTGCTGGAAACGGTGAGATAAGCCTAATTTTGCAACAATGTTTAAGGTTTGGAGGTTTCATAGACTAAAGTTGAAAATCAGTGGTTTGACTGCCATAATGAAATAGGGTCACTAATCAACGTGTTTTCTCAAAAGGCCTTCAGTCAAATTCCTTGATACTTAAAATGCATACAGTGGATTATAATAATGAAAAAGGATAATTTGAAATCTTGGTTTCAACTCTAAAGGAACTCTTTAAAAAAAAGATTTTAAGTTTTGGAAACCCCAATGAAAAAGTAGCAACTGCACGGTTTCTACTGTCAGATTCGCTCTAAGTGCCAAAAAGAGCTGGAAACGGGGAGATAAGCCTATTTTTGCAACAATGGTTAAAATCTTCAATTTTTAATCACAGATGTGTCCAAGATGCACAAAAGCGCTGGAAACGGTGAGATAAGCCTATTTTTGCAACTTTGGTTAAAATCTTCAATTTTTCATCACAGATGTGCCCAAGATGCGCAAAAGCGCTTGAAACGGTGAGATAAGCCTATTTTTGCAACTTTGGTTAAAATCTTCAATTTTTCATCACAGATGTGCCCAAGATGCGCAAAAGCGCTGGAAACGGTGAGATAAGCCTATTTTTGCAACTTTGGTTAAAATCTTAAATTTTTCATCACAGATATGCCCAAGGTGCACAAAAGTGCTGGAAACGGTGAGATAAGCCTATTTTTGCAACTTTGGTTAAAATCTTCAATTTTTCATCACAGATGTGCCCAAGATGCGCAAAAGCGCTTGAAACGGTGAGATAAGCCTATTTTTGCAACTTTGGTTAAAATCTTCAATTTTTCATCACAGATGTGCCCAAGATGCGCAAAAGCGCTGGAAACGGTGAGATAAGCCTATTTTTGCAACTTTGGTTAAAATCTTCAATTTTTCATCACAGATGTGCCCAAGATGCCCAAAAGCGCTGGAAACGGTGAGATAAGCCTATTTTTGCAACTTTGGTTAAAATCTTCATTTTTTCATCACAGATATGCCCAAGGTGCACAAAAGTGCTGGAAACGGTGAGATAAGCCTAATTTTGCAACAATGTTTAAGGTTTGGAGGTTTCATAGACTAAAGTTGAAAATCAGTGGTTTGACTGCCATAATGAAATAGGGTCACTAATCAACGTGTTTTCTCAAAAGGCCTTCAGTCAAATTCCTTGATACTTAAAATGCATACAGTGGATTATAATAATGAAAAAGGATAATTTGAAATCTTGGTTTCAACTCTAAAGGAACTCTTTAAAAAAAAGATTTTAAGTTTTGGAAACCCCAATGAAAAAGTAGCAACTCCACGGTTTCTACTGTCAGATTCGCTCTAAGTGCCAAAAAGAGCTGGAAACGGGGAGATAAGCCTATTTTTGCAACAATGGTTAAAATCTTCAATTTTTCATCACAGATGTGCCCAAGATGCCCAAAAGCGCTGGAAACGGTGAGATAAGCCTATTTTTGCAACTTTGGTTAAAATCTTCATTTTTTCATCACAGATATGCCCAAGGTGCACAAAAGTGCTGGAAACGGTGAGATAAGCCTAATTTTGCAACAATGTTTAAGGTTTGGAGGTTTCATAGACTAAAGTTGAAAATCAGTGGTTTGACTGCCATAATGAAATAGGGTCACTAATCAACGTGTTTTCTCAAAAGGCCTTCAGTCAAATTCCTTGATACTTAAAATGCATACAGTGGATTATAATAATGAAAAAGGATAATTTGAAATCTTGGTTTCAACTCTAAAGGAACTCTTTAAAAAAAAGATTTTAAGTTTTGGAAACCCCAATGAAAAAGTAGCAACTGCACGGTTTCTACTGTCAGATTCGCTCTAAGTGCCAAAAAGAGCTGGAAACGGGGAGATAAGCCTATTTTTGCAACAATGGTTAAAATCTTCAATTTTTCATCACAGATGTGCCCAAGATGCCCAAAAGCGCTGGAAACGGTGAGATAAGCCTATTTTTGCAACTTTGGTTAAAATCTTCATTTTTTCATCACAGATATGCCCAAGGTGCACAAAAGTGCTGGAAACGGTGAGATAAGCCTAATTTTGCAACAATGTTTAAGGTTTGGAGGTTTCATAGACTAAAGTTGAAAATCAGTGGTTTGACTGCCATAATGAAATAGGGTCACTAATCAACGTGTTTTCTCAAAAGGCCTTCAGTCAAATTCCTTGATACTTAAAATGCATACAGTGGATTATAATAATGAAAAAGGATAATTTGAAATCTTGGTTTCAACTCTAAAGGAACTCTTTAAAAAAAAGATTTTAAGTTTTGGAAACCCCAATGAAAAAGTAGCAACTGCACGGTTCCTACTGTCAGATTCGCTCTAAGTGCCAAAAAGTGCTGGAAACGGGGAGATAAGCCTATTTTTGCAACAATGGTTAAAATCTTCAATTTTTCATCACAGATGTGTCCAAGATGCACAAAAGCGCTGGAAACGGTGAGATAAGCCTATTTTTGCAACTTTGGTTAAAATCTTCAATTTTTCATCACAGATGTGCCCAAGATGCACAAAAGCGCTGGAAACGGTGAGATAAGCCTATTTTTGCAACTTTGGTTAAAATCTTCAATTTTTCATCACAGATGTGCCCAAGATGCACAAAAGCGCTGGAAACGGTGAGATAAGCCTATTTTTGCAACTTTGGTTAAAATCTTCATTTTTTCATCACAGATATGCCCAAGGTGCACAAAAGTGCTGGAAACGGTGAGATAAGCCTAATTTTGCAACAATGTTTAAGGTTTGGAGGTTTCATAGACTAAAGTTGAAAATCAGTGGTTTGACTGCCATAATGAAATAGGGTCACTAATCAACGTGTTTTCTCAAAAGGCCTTCAGTCAAATTCCTTGATACTTAAAATGCATACAGTGGATTATAATAATGAAAAAGGATAATTTGAAATCTTGGTTTCAACTCTAAAGGAACTCTTTAAAAAAAAGATTTTAAGTTTTGGAAACCCCACTGAAAAAGTAGCAACTGCACGGTTTCTACTGTCAGATTCGCTCTAAGTGCCAAAAAGTGCTGGAAACGGGGAGATAAGCCTATTTTTGCAACAATGGTTAAAATCTTCAATTTTTCATCACAGATGTGTCCAAGATGCACAAAAGCGCTGGAAACGGTGAGATAAGCCTATTTTTGCAACTTTGGTTAAAATCTTCAATTTTTCATCACAGATGTGCCCAAGATGCACAAAAGCGCTGGAAACGGTGAGATAAGCCTATTTTTGCAACTTTGGTTAAAATCTTCAATTTTTCATCACAGATGTGCCCAAGATGCCCAAAAGCGCTGGAAACGGTGAGATAAGCCTATTTTTGCAACTTTGGTTAAAATCTTCATTTTTTCATCACAGATGTGCCCAAGGTGCGCAAAAGTGCTGGAAACGGTGAGATAAGCCTAATTTTGCAACAATGTTTAAGGTTTGGAGGTTTCATAGACTAAAGTTGAAAATCAGTGGTTTGACTGCCATAATGAAATAGGGTCACTAATCAACGTGTTTTCTCAAAAGGCCTTCAGTCAAATTCCTTGATACTTAAAATGCATACAGTGGATTATAATAATGAAAAAGGATAATTTGAAATCTTGGTTTCAACTCTAAAGGAACTCTTTAAAAAAAAGATTTTAAGTTTTGGAAACCCCAATGAAAAAGTAGCAACTGCACGGTTTCTACTGTCAGATTCGCTCTAAGTGCCAAAAAGAGCTGGAAACGGGGAGATAAGCCTATTTTTGCAACAATGGTTAAAATCTTCAATTTTTCATCACAGATGTGCCCAAGATGCCCAAAAGCGCTGGAAACGGTGAGATAAGCCTATTTTTGCAACTTTGGTTAAAATCTTCATTTTTTCATCACAGATATGCCCAAGGTGCACAAAAGTGCTGGAAACGGTGAGATAAGCCTAATTTTGCAACAATGTTTAAGGTTTGGAGGTTTCATAGACTAAAGTTGAAAATCAGTGGTTTGACTGCCATAATGAAATAGGGTCACTAATCAACGTGTTTTCTCAAAAGGCCTTCAGTCAAATTCCTTGATACTTAAAATGCATACAGTGGATTATAATAATGAAAAAGGATAATTTGAAATCTTGGTTTCAACTCTAAAGGAACTCTTTAAAAAAAAGATTTTAAGTTTTGGAAACCCCAATGAAAAAGTAGCAACTGCACGGTTCCTACTGTCAGATTCGCTCTAAGTGCCAAAAAGTGCTGGAAACGGGGAGATAAGCCTATTTTTGCAACAATGGTTAAAATCTTCAATTTTTCATCACAGATGTGTCCAAGATGCACAAAAGCGCTGGAAACGGTGAGATAAGCCTATTTTTGCAACTTTGGTTAAAATCTTCAATTTTTCATCACAGATGTGCCCAAGATGCACAAAAGCGCTGGAAACGGTGAGATAAGCCTATTTTTGCAACTTTGGTTAAAATCTTCAATTTTTCATCACAGATGTGTCCAAGATGCACAAAAGCGCTGGAAACGGTGAGATAAGCCTATTTTTGCAACAATGGTTAAAATCTTCAATTTTTCATCACAGATGTGTCCAAGATGCACAAAAGCGCTGGAAACGGTGAGATAAGCCTATTTTTGCAACTTTGGTTAAAATCTTCATTTTTTCATCACAGATATGCCCAAGGTGCACAAAAGTGCTGGAAACGGTGAGATAAGCCTAATTTTGCAACAATGTTTAAGGTTTGGAGGTTTCATAGACCAAAGTTGAAAATCAGTGGTTTGACTGCCATAATGAAATAGGGTCACTAATCAACGTGTTTTCTCAAAAGGCCTTCAGTCAAATTCCTTGATACTTAAAATGCATACAGTGGATTATAATAATGAAAAAGGATAATTTGAAATCTTGGTTTCAACTCTAAAGGAACTCTTTAAAAAAAAGATTTTAAGTTTTGGAAACCCCAATGAAAAAGTAGCAACTGCACGGTTTCTACTGTCAGATTGGCTCTAAGTGCCAAAAAGTGCTGGAAACGGGGAGATAAGCCTAATTTTGCAACAATGGTTAAAATCTTCAATTTTTCATCACAGATGTGCCCAAGATGCGCAAAAGCGCTGGAAACGGTGAGATAAGCCTATTTTTGCAACTTTGGTTAAAATCTTCAATTTTTCATCACAGATGTGCCCAAGATGCGCAAAAGCGCTTGAAACGGTGAGATAAGCCTATTTTTGCAACTTTGGTTAAAATCTTCAATTTTTCATCACAGATGTGCCCAAGATGCGCAAAAGCGCTGGAAACGGTGAGATAAGCCTATTTTTGCAACTTTGGTTAAAATCTTCAATTTTTCATCACAGATGTGTCCAAGATGCACAAAAGCGCTGGAAACGGTGAGATAAGCCTATTTTTGCAACAATGTTTAAAATCTTCAATTTTTCATCACAGATGTGTCCAAGATGCACAAAAGCGCTGGAAACGGTGAGATAAGCCTATTTTTGCAACAATGGTTAAAATCTTAAATTTTTCATCACAGATGAGCCCAAGGTGCGCAAAAGTGCTGGAAACGGTGAGATAAGCCTAATTTTGCAACAATGTTTAAGGTTTGGAGGTTTCATAGACTAAAGTTGAAAATCAGTGGTTTGACTGCCATAATGAAATAGGGTCACTAATCAACGTGTTTTCTCAAAAGGCCTTCACTCAATTTCCTTGATACTTAAAATGCATACAGTGGATTATAATAATGAAAAAGGATAATTTGAAATCTTGGTTTCAACTCTAAAGGAACTCTTTAAAAAAAAGATTTTAAGTTTTGGAAACCCCAATGAAAAAGTAGCAACTGCACGGTTTCTACTGTCAGATTCGCTCTAAGTGCCAAAAAGTGCTGGAAACGGGGAGATAAGCCTATTTTTGCAACTTTGGTTAAAATCTTCAATTTTTCATCACAGATGTGCCCAAGATGCACAAAAGCGCTGGTAACGGTGAGATAAGCCTATTTTTGCAACTTTGGTTAAAATCTTCAATTTTTCATCACAGATGTGCCCAAGATGCCCAAAAGCGCTGGAAACGGTGAGATAAGCCTATTTTTGCAACTTTGGTTAAAATCTTCATTTTTTCATCACAGATATGCCCAAGGTGCACAAAAGTGCTGGAAACGGTGAGATAAGCCTAATTTTGCAACAATGTTTAAGGTTTGGAGGTTTCATAGACTAAAGTTGAAAATCAGTGGTTTGACTGCCATAATGAAATAGGGTCACTAATCAACGTGTTTTCTCAAAAGGCCTTCAGTCAAATTCCTTGATACTTAAAATGCATACAGTGGATTATAATAATGAAAAAGGATATTTTGAAATCTTGGTTTCAACTCTAAAGGAACTCTTTAAAAAAAAGATTTTAAGTTTTGGAAACCCCAATGAAAAAGTAGCAACTGCACGGTTCCTACTGTCAGATTCGCTCTAAGTGCCAAAAAGTGCTGGAAACGGGGAGATAAGCCTATTTTTGCAACAATGGTTAAAATCTTCAATTTTTCATCACAGATGTGTCCAAGATGCACAAAAGCGCTGGAAACGGTGAGATAAGCCTATTTTTGCAACTTTGGTTAAAATCTTCAATTTTTCATCACAGATGTGCCCAAGATGCACAAAAGCGCTGGAAACGGTGAGATAAGCCTATTTTTGCAACTTTGGTTAAAATCTTCAATTTTTCATCACAGATGTGTCCAAGATGCACAAAAGCGCTGGAAACGGTGAGATAAGCCTATTTTTGCAACTTTGGTTAAAATCTTCATTTTTTCATCACAGATATGCCCAAGGTGCACAAAAGTGCTGGAAACGGTGAGATAAGCCTAATTTTGCAACAATGTTTAAGGTTTGGAGGTTTCATTGACCAAAGTTGAAAATCAGTGGTTTGACTGCCATAATGAAATAGGGTCACTAATCAACGTGTTTTCTCAAAAGGCCTTCACTCAATTTCCTTGATACTTAAAATGCATACAGTGGATTATAATAATGAAAAAGGATAATTTGAAATCTTGGTTTCAACTCTAAAGGAACTCTTTAAAAAAAAGATTTTAAGTTTTGGAAACCCCAATGAAAAAGTAGCAACTGCACGGTTTCTACTGTCAGATTCGCTCTAAGTGCCAAAAAGTGCTGGAAACGGGGAGATAAGCCTATTTTTGCAACTTTGGTTAAAATCTTCAATTTTTCATCACAGATGTGCCCAAGATGCACAAAAGCGCTGGAAACGGTGAGATAAGCCTATTTTTGCAACTTTGGTTAAAATCTTCAATTTTTCATCACAGATGTGCCCAAGATGCCCAAAAGCGCTGGAAACGGTGAGATAAGCCTATTTTTGCAACTTTGGTTAAAATCTTCATTTTTTCATCACAGATATGCCCAAGGTGCACAAAAGTGCTGGAAACGGTGAGATAAGCCTAATTTTGCAACAATGTTTAAGGTTTGGAGGTTTCATAGACTAAAGTTGAAAATCAGTGGTTTGACTGCCATAATGAAATAGGGTCACTAATCAACGTGTTTTCTCAAAAGGCCTTCAGTCAAATTCCTTGATACTTAAAATGCATACAGTGGATTATAATAATGAAAAAGGATAATTTGAAATCTTGGTTTCAACTCTAAAGGAACTCTTTAAAAAAAAGATTTTAAGTTTTGGAAACCCCAATGAAAAAGTAGCAACTGCACGGTTCCTACTGTCAGATTCGCTCTAAGTGCCAAAAAGTGCTGGAAACGGGGAGATAAGCCTATTTTTGCAACAATGGTTAAAATCTTCAATTTTTCATCACAGATGTGTCCAAGATGCACAAAAGCGCTGGAAACGGTGAGATAAGCCTATTTTTGCAACTTTGGTTAAAATCTTCAATTTTTCATCACAGATGTGCCCAAGATGCACAAAAGCGCTGGAAACGGTGAGATAAGCCTATTTTTGCAACTTTGGTTAAAATCTTCAATTTTTCATCACAGATGTGTCCAAGATGCACAAAAGCGCTGGAAACGGTGAGATAAGCCTATTTTTGCAACAATGGTTAAAATCTTCAATTTTTCATCACAGATGTGTCCAAGATGCACAAAAGCGCTGGAAACGGTGAGATAAGCCTATTTTTGCAACTTTGGTTAAAATCTTCATTTTTTCATCACAGATATGCCCAAGGTGCACAAAAGTGCTGGAAACGGTGAGATAAGCCTAATTTTGCAACAATGTTTAAGGTTTGGAGGTTTCATAGACCAAAGTTGAAAATCAGTGGTTTGACTGCCATAATGAAATAGGGTCACTAATCAACGTGTTTTCTCAAAAGGCCTTCAGTCAAATTCCTTGATACTTAAAATGCATACAGTGGATTATAATAATGAAAAAGGATAATTTGAAATCTTGGTTTCAACTCTAAAGGAACTCTTTAAAAAAAAGATTTTAAGTTTTGGAAACCCCAATGAAAAAGTAGCAACTGCACGGTTTCTACTGTCAGATTGGCTCTAAGTGCCAAAAAGTGCTGGAAACGGGGAGATAAGCCTATTTTTGCAACAATGGTTAAAATCTTCAATTTTTCATCACAGATGTGCCCAAGATGCGCAAAAGCGCTGGAAACGGTGAGATAAGCCTATTTTTGCAACTTTGGTTAAAATCTTCAATTTTTCATCACAGATGTGCCCAAGATGCGCAAAAGCGCTTGAAACGGTGAGATAAGCCTATTTTTGCAACTTTGGTTAAAATCTTCAATTTTTCATCACAGATGTGCCCAAGATGCGCAAAAGCGCTGGAAACGGTGAGATAAGCCTATTTTTGCAACATTGGTTAAAATCTTCAATTTTTCATCACAGATGTGTCCAAGATGCACAAAAGCGCTGGAAACGGTGAGATAAGCCTATTTTTGCAACAATGTTTAAAATCTTCAATTTTTCATCACAGATGTGTCCAAGATGCACAAAAGCGCTGGAAACGGTGAGATAAGCCTATTTTTGCAACAATGGTTAAAATCTTAAATTTTTCATCACAGATGTGCCCAAGGTGCGCAAAAGTGCTGGAAACGGTGAGATAAGCCTAATTTTGCAACAATGTTTAAGGTTTGGAGGTTTCATAGACTAAAGTTGAAAATCAGTGGTTTGACTGCCATAATGAAATAGGGTCACTAATCAACGTGTTTTCTCAAAAGGCCTTCACTCAATTTCCTTGATACTTAAAATGCATACAGTGGATTATAATAATGAAAAAGGATAATTTGAAATCTTGGTTTCAACTCTAAAGGAACTCTTTAAAAAAAAGATTTTAAGTTTTGGAAACCCCAATGAAAAAGTAGCAACTGCACGGTTTCTACTGTCAGATTCGCTCTAAGTGCCAAAAAGTGCTGGAAACGGGGAGATAAGCCTATTTTTGCAACTTTGGTTAAAATCTTCAATTTTTCATTACAGATGTGCCCAAGATGCACAAAAGCGCTGGAAACGGTGAGATAAGCCTATTTTTGCAACTTTGGTTAAAATCTTCAATTTTTCATCACAGATGTGCCCAAGATGCCCAAAAGCGCTGGAAACGGTGAGATAAGCCTATTTTTGCAACTTTGGTTAAAATCTTCATTTTTTCATCACAGATATGCCCAAGGTGCACAAAAGTGCTGGAAACGGTGAGATAAGCCTAATTTTGCAACAATGTTTAAGGTTTGGAGGTTTCATAGACTAAAGTTGAAAATCAGTGGTTTGACTGCCATAATGAAATAGGGTCACTAATCAACGTGTTTTCTCAAAAGGCCTTCAGTCAAATTCCTTGATACTTAAAATGCATACAGTGGATTATAATAATGAAAAAGGATAATTTGAAATCTTGGTTTCAACTCTAAAGGAACTCTTTAAAAAAAAGATTTTAAGTTTTGGAAACCCCAATGAAAAAGTAGCAACTGCACGGTTCCTACTGTCAGATTCGCTCTAAGTGCCAAAAAGTGCTGGAAACGGGGAGATAAGCCTATTTTTGCAACAATGGTTAAAATCTTCAATTTTTCATCACAGATGTGTCCAAGATGCACAAAAGCGCTGGAAACGGTGAGATAAGCCTATTTTTGCAACTTTGGTTAAAATCTTCAATTTTTCATCACAGATGTGCCCAAGATGCACAAAAGCGCTGGAAACGGTGAGATAAGCCTATTTTTGCAACTTTGGTTAAAATCTTCAATTTTTCATCACAGATGTGTCCAAGATGCACAAAAGCGCTGGAAACGGTGAGATAAGCCTATTTTTGCAACAATGGTTAAAATCTTCAATTTTTCATCACAGATGTGTCCAAGATGCACAAAAGCGCTGGAAACGGTGAGATAAGCCTATTTTTGCAACTTTGGTTAAAATCTTCAATTTTTCATCACAGATGTGCCCAAGATGCACAAAAGCGCTGGAAACGGTGAGATAAGCCTATTTTTGCAACTTTGGTTAAAATCTTCAATTTTTCATCACAGATGTGTCCAAGATGCACAAAAGCGCTGGAAACGGTGAGATAAGCCTATTTTTGCAACAATGGTTAAAATCTTCAATTTTTCATCACAGATGTGTCCAAGATGCACAAAAGCGCTGGAAACGGTGAGATAAGCCTATTTTTGCAACTTTGGTTAAAATCTTCATTTTTTCATCACAGATATGCCCAAGGTGCACAAAAGTGCTGGAAACGGTGAGATAAGCCTAATTTTGCAACAATGTTTAAGGTTTGGAGGTTTCATAGACCAAAGTTGAAAATCAGTGGTTTGACTGCCATAATGAAATAGGGTCACTAATCAACGTGTTTTCTCAAAAGGCCTTCAGTCAAATTCCTTGATACTTAAAATGCATACAGTGGATTATAATAATGAAAAAGGATAATTTGAAATCTTGGTTTCAACTCTAAAGGAACTCTTTAAAAAAAAGATTTTAAGTTTTGGAAACCCCAATGAAAAAGTAGCAACTGCACGGTTTCTACTGTCAGATTGGCTCTAAGTGCCAAAAAGTGCTGGAAACGGGGAGATAAGCCTATTTTTGCAACAATGGTTAAAATCTTCAATTTTTCATCACAGATGTGCCCAAGATGCGCAAAAGCGCTGGAAACGGTGAGATAAGCCTATTTTTGCAACTTTGGTTAAAATCTTCAATTTTTCATCACAGATGTGCCCAAGATGCGCAAAAGCGCTTGAAACGGTGAGATAAGCCTATTTTTGCAACTTTGGTTAAAATCTTCAATTTTTCATCACAGATGTGCCCAAGATGCGCAAAAGCGCTGGAAACGGTGAGATAAGCCTATTTTTGCAACTTTGGTTAAAATCTTCAATTTTTCATCACAGATGTGACCAAGATGCGCAAAAGCGCTGGAAACGGTGAGATAAGCCTATTTTTGCAACTTTGGTTAAAATCTTAAATTTTTCATCACAGATGTGCCCAAGATGCGCCAAAGCGCTGGAAACGGTGAGATAAGCCTATTTTTGCAACTTTGGTTAAAATCTTCATTTTTTCATCACAGATATGCCCAAGGTGCACAAAAGTGCTGGAAACGGTGAGATAAGCCTAATTTTGCAACAATGTTTAAGGTTTGGAGGTTTCATAGACTAAAGTTGAAAATCAGTGGTTTGACTGCCATAATGAAATAGGGTCACTAATCAACGTGTTTTCTCAAAAGGCCTTCAGTCAAATTCCTTGATACTTAAAATGCATACAGTGGATTATAATAATGAAAAAGGATAATTTGAAATCTTGGTTTCAACTCTAAAGGAACTCTTTAAAAAAAAGATTTTAAGTTTTGGAAACCCCAATGAAAAAGTAGCAACTGCACGGTTTCTACTGTCAGATTCGCTCTAAGTGCCAAAAAGTGCTGGAAACGGGGAGATAAGCCTATTTTTGCAACTTTGGTTAAAATCTTCAATTTTTCATCACAGATGTGCCCAAGATGCCCAAAAGCGCTGGAAACGGTGAGATAAGCCTATTTTTGCAACTTTGGTTAAAATCTTCATTTTTTCATCACAGATATGCCCAAGGTGCACAAAAGTGCTGGAAACGGTGAGATAAGCCTAATTTTGCAACAATGTTTAAGGTTTGGAGGTTTCATAGACTAAAGTTGAAAATCAGTGGTTTGACTGCCATAATGAAATAGGGTCACTAATCAACGTGTTTTCTCAAAAGGCCTTCAGTCAAATTCCTTGATACTTAAAATGCATACAGTGGATTATAATAATGAAAAAGGATAATTTGAAATCTTGGTTTCAACTCTAAAGGAACTCTTTAAAAAAAAGATTTTAAGTTTTGGAAACCCCAATGAAAAAGTAGCAACTGCACGGTTCCTACTGTCAGATTCGCTCTAAGTGCCAAAAAGTGCTGGAAACGGGGAGATAAGCCTATTTTTGCAACAATGGTTAAAATCTTCAATTTTTCATCACAGATGTGTCCAAGATGCACAAAAGCGCTGGAAACGGTGAGATAAGCCTATTTTTGCAACTTTGGTTAAAATCTTCAATTTTTCATCACAGATGTGCCCAAGATGCACAAAAGCGCTGGAAACGGTGAGATAAGCCTATTTTTGCAACTTTGGTTAAAATCTTCAATTTTTCATCACAGATGTGTCCAAGATGCACAAAAGCGCTGGAAACGGTGAGATAAGCCTATTTTTGCAACAATGGTTAAAATCTTCAATTTTTCATCACAGATGTGTCCAAGATGCACAAAAGCGCTGGAAACGGTGAGATAAGCCTATTTTTGCAACTTTGGTTAAAATCTTCATTTTTTCATCACAGATATGCCCAAGGTGCACAAAAGTGCTGGAAACGGTGAGATAAGCCTAATTTTGCAACAATGTTTAAGGTTTGGAGGTTTCATAGACCAAAGTTGAAAATCAGTGGTTTGACTGCCATAATGAAATAGGGTCACTAATCAACGTGTTTTCTCAAAAGGCCTTCAGTCAAATTCCTTGATACTTAAAATGCATACAGTGGATTATAATAATGAAAAAGGATAATTTGAAATCTTGGTTTCAACTCTAAAGGAACTCTTTAAAAAAAAGATTTTAAGTTTTGGAAACCCCAATGAAAAAGTAGCAACTGCACGGTTTCTACTGTCAGATTGGCTCTAAGTGCCAAAAAGTGCTGGAAACGGGGAGATAAGCCTATTTTTGCAACAATGGTTAAAATCTTCAATTTTTCATCACAGATGTGCCCAAGATGCGCAAAAGCGCTGGAAACGGTGAGATAAGCCTATTTTTGCAACTTTGGTTAAAATCTTCAATTTTTCATCACAGATGTGCCCAAGATGCGCAAAAGCGCTTGAAACGGTGAGATAAGCCTATTTTTGCAACTTTGGTTAAAATCTTCAATTTTTCATCACAGATGTGCCCAAGATGCGCAAAAGCGCTGGAAACGGTGAGATAAGCCTATTTTTGCAACTTTGGTTAAAATCTTCAATTTTTCATCACAGATGTGACCAAGATGCACAAAAGCGCTGGAAACGGTGAGATAAGCCTATTTTTGCAACTTTGGTTAAAATCTTAAATTTTTCATCACAGATGTGCCCAAGATGCGCCAAAGCGCTGGAAACGGTGAGATAAGCCTATTTTTGCAACTTTGGTTAAAATCTTCATTTTTTCATCACAGATATGCCCAAGGTGCACAAAAGTGCTGGAAACGGTGAGATAAGCCTAATTTTGCAACAATGTTTAAGGTTTGGAGGTTTCATAGACTAAAGTTGAAAATCAGTGGTTTGACTGCCATAATGAAATAGGGTCACTAATCAACGTGTTTTCTCAAAAGGCCTTCAGTCAAATTCCTTGATACTTAAAATGCATACAGTGGATTATAATAATGAAAAAGGATAATTTGAAATCTTGGTTTCAACTCTAAAGGAACTCTTTAAAAAAAAGATTTTAAGTTTTGGAAACCCCAATGAAAAAGTAGCAACTGCACGGTTTCTACTGTCAGATTCGCTCTAAGTGCCAAAAAGTGCTGGAAACGGGGATATAAGCCTATTTTTGCAACAATGGTTAAAATCTTCAATTTTTCATCACAGATGTGCCCAAGATGCACAAAAGCGCTGGAAACGGTGAGATAAGCCTATTTTTGCAACTTTGGTTAAAATCTTCAATTTTTCATCACAGATTTGCCCAAGATGCACAAAAGCGCTGGAAACGGTGAGATAAGCCTATTTTTGCAACAATGGTTAAAATCTTCAATTTTTCATCACAGATGTGTCCAAGATGCACAAAAGCGCTGGAAACGGTGAGATAAGCCTATTTTTGCAACTTTGGTTAAAATCTTCATTTTTTCATCACAGATATGCCCAAGGTGCACAAAAGTGCTGGACACGGTGAGATAAGCCTAATTTTGCAACAATGTTTAAGGTTTGGAGGTTTCATAGACCAAAGTTGAAAATCAGTGGTTTGACTGCCATAATGAAATAGGGTCACTAATCAACGTGTTTTCTCAAAAGGCCTTCAGTCAAATTCCTTGATACTTAAAATGCATACAGTGGATTATAATAATGAAAAAGGATAATTTGAAATCTTGGTTTCAACTCTAAAGGAACTCTTTAAAAAAAAGATTTTAAGTTTTGGAAACCCCAATGAAAAAGTAGCAACTGCACGGTTTCTACTGTCAGATTCGCTCTAAGTGCCAAAAAGTGCTGGAAACGGGGAGATAAGCCTATTTTTGCAACAATGGTTAAAATCTTCAATTTTTCATCACAGATGTGTCCAAGATGCACAAAAGCGCTGGAAACGGTGAGATAAGCCTATTTTTGCAACTTTGGTTAAAATCTTCAATTTTTCATCACAGATGTGCCCAAGATGCACAAAAGCGCTGGAAACGGTGAGATAAGCCTATTTTTGCAACTTTGGTTAAAATCTTCAATTTTTCATCACAGATGTGCCCAAGATGCCCAAAAGCGCTGGAAACGGTGAGATAAGCCTATTTTTGCAACTTTGGTTAAAATCTTCATTTTTTCATCACAGATATGCCCAAGGTGCACAAAAGTGCTGGAAACGGTGAGATAAGCCTAATTTTGCAACAATGTTTAAGGTTTGGAGGTTTCATAGACTAAAGTTGAAAATCAGTGGTTTGACTGCCATAATGAAATAGGGTCACTAATCAACGTGTTTTCTCAAAAGGCCTTCAGTCAAATTCCTTGATACTTAAAATGCATACAGTGGATTATAATAATGAAAAAGGATAATTTGAAATCTTGGTTTCAACTCTAAAGGAACTCTTTAAAAAAAAGATTTTAAGTTTTGGAAACCCCACTGAAAAAGTAGCAACTGCACGGTTTCTACTGTCAGATTCGCTCTAAGTGCCAAAAAGTGCTGGAAACGGGGAGATAAGCCTATTTTTGCAACAATGGTTAAAATCTTCAATTTTTCATCACAGATGTGTCCAAGATGCACAAAAGCGCTGGAAACGGTGAGATAAGCCTATTTTTGCAACTTTGGTTAAAATCTTCAATTTTTCATCACAGATGTGCCCAAGATGCACAAAAGCGCTGGAAACGGTGAGATAAGCCTATTTTTGCAACTTTGGTTAAAATCTTCAATTTTTCATCACAGATGTGCCCAAGATGCCCAAAAGCGCTGGAAACGGTGAGATAAGCCTATTTTTGCAACTTTGGTTAAAATCTTCATTTTTTCATCACAGATATGCCCAAGGTGCACAAAAGTGCTGGAAACGGTGAGATAAGCCTAATTTTGCAACAATGTTTAAGGTTTGGAGGTTTCATAGACTAAAGTTGAAAATCAGTGGTTTGACTGCCATAATGAAATAGGGTCACTAATCAACGTGTTTTCTCAAAAGGCCTTCAGTCAAATTCCTTGATACTTAAAATGCATACAGTGGATTATAATAATGAAAAAGGATAATTTGAAATCTTGGTTTCAACTCTAAAGGAACTCTTTAAAAAAAAGATTTTAAGTTTTGGAAACCCCACTGAAAAAGTAGCAACTGCACGGTTTCTACTGTCAGATTCGCTCTAAGTGCCAAAAAGTGCTGGAAACGGGGAGATAAGCCTATTTTTGCAACAATGGTTAAAATCTTCAATTTTTCATCACAGATGTGTCCAAGATGCACAAAAGCGCTGGAAACGGTGAGATAAGCCTATTTTTGCAACTTTGGTTAAAATCTTCAATTTTTCATCACAGATGTGCCCAAGATGCACAAAAGCGCTGGAAACGGTGAGATAAGCCTATTTTTTGCAACTTTGGTTAAAATCTTCAATTTTTCATCACAGATGTGCCCAAGATGCCCAAAAGCGCTGGAAACGGTGAGATAAGCCTATTTTTGCAACTTTGGTTAAAATCTTCATTTTTTCATCACAGATATGCCCAAGGTGCACAAAAGTGCTGGAAACGGTGAGATAAGCCTAATTTTGCAACAATGTTTAAGGTTTGGAGGTTTCATAGACTAAAGTTGAAAATCAGTGGTTTGACTGCCATAATGAAATAGGGTCACTAATCAACGTGTTTTCTCAAAAGGCCTTCAGTCAAATTCCTTGATACTTAAAATGCATACAGTGGATTATAATAATGAAAAAGGATAATTTGAAATCTTGGTTTCAACTCTAAAGGAACTCTTTAAAAAAAAGATTTTAAGTTTTGGAAACCCCACTGAAAAAGTAGCAACTGCACGGTTTCTACTGTCAGATTCGCTCTAAGTGCCAAAAAGTGCTGGAAACGGGGAGATAAGCCTATTTTTGCAACAATGGTTAAAATCTTCAATTTTTCATCACAGATGTGCCCAAGATGCGCAAAAGCGCTGGAAACGGTGAGATAAGCCTATTTTTGCAACTTTGGTTAAAATCTTCAATTTTTCATCACAGATGTGCCCAAGATGCGCAAAAGCGCTGGAAACGGTGAGATAAGCCTATTTTTGCAACTTTGGTTAAAATCTTCAATTTTTCATCACAGATGTGCCCAAGATGCGCAAAAGCGCTGGAAACGGTGAGATAAGCCTATTTTTGCAACTTTGGTTAAAATCTTCAATTTTTCATCACAGATGTGCCCAAGATGCGCAAAAGCGCTGGAAACGGTGAGATAAGCCTATTTTTGCAACTTTGGTTAAAATCTTCAATTTTTCATCACAGATGTGTCCAAGATGCACAAAAGCGCTGGAAACGGTGAGATAAGCCTATTTTTGCAACTTTGGTTAAAATCTTCATTTTTTCATCACAGATATGCCCAAGGTGCGCAAAAGTGCTGGAAACGGTGAGATAAGCCTAATTTTGCAACAATGTTTAAGGTTTGGAGGTTTCATAGACCAAAGTTGAAAATCAGTGGTTTGACTGCCATAATGAAATAGGGTCACTAATCAACGTGTTTTCTCAAAAGGCCTTCAGTCAAATTCCTTGATACTTAAAATGCATACAGTGGATTATAATAATGAAAAAGGATAATTTGAAATCTTGGTTTCAACTCTAAAGGAACTCTTTAAAAAAAAGATTTTAAGTTTTGGAAACCCCAATGAAAAAGTAGCAACTGCACGGTTTCTACTGTCAGATTGGCTCTAAGTGCCAAAAAGTGCTGGAAACGGGGAGATAAGCCTATTTTTGCAACAATGGTTAAAATCTTCAATTTTTCATCACAGATGTGCCCAAGATGCGCAAAAGCGCTTGAAACGGTGAGATCAGCCTATTTTTGCAACTTTGGTTAAAATCTTCAATTTTTCATCACAGATGTGCCCAAGATGCGCAAAAGCGCTGGAAACGGTGAGATAAGCCTATTTTTGCAACTTTGGTTAAAATCTTCAATTTTTCATCACAGATGTGTCCAAGATGCACAAAAGCGCTGGAAACGGTGAGATAAGCCTAATTTTGCAACAATGTTTAAGGTTTGGAGGTTTCATAGACTAAAGTTGAAAATCAGTGGTTTGACTGCCATAATGAAATAGGGTCACTAATCAACGTGTTTTCTCAAAAGGCCTTCAGTCAAATTCCTTGATACTTAAAATGCATACAGTGGATTATAATAATGAAAAAGGATAATTTGAAATCTTGGTTTCAACTCTAAAGGAACTCTTTAAAAAAAAGATTTTAAGTTTTGGAAACCCCAATGAAAAAGTAGCAACTGCAAGGTTTCTACTGTCAGATTGGCTCTAAGTGCCAAAAAGTGCTGGAAACGGGGAGATAAGCCTATTTTTGCAACTTTGGTTAAAATCTTAAATTTTTCATCACAGATGTGCCCAAGATGCGCAAAAGCGCTGGAAACGGTGAGATAAGCCTATTTTTGCAACTTTGGTTAAAATCTTCAATTTTTCATCACAGATGTGCCCAAGATGCGCAAAAGCGCTGGAAACGGTGAGATAAGCCTATTTTTGCAACTTTGGTTAAAATCTTCATTTTTTCATCACAGATATGCCCAAGGTGCGCAAAAGTGTTGGAAACGGTGAGATAAGCCTAATTTTGCAAAAATGTTTAAGGTTTGGAGGTTTCATAGACTAAAGTTGAAAATCATTGGTTTGACTGCCATAATGAAATAGGGTCACTAATCAACGTGTTTTCTCAGAAGGCCTTCAGTCAAATTCCTTGATACTTAAAATGCATACAGTGGATTATAAAAATGAAAAAGGATAATTTGAAATCTTGGTTTCAACTCTAAAGGAACTCTTTAAAAAAAAGATTTTAAGTTTTGGAAACCCCAATGAAAAAGTAGCAACTGCAAGGTTTCTACTGTCAGATTGGCTCTAAGTGCCAAAAAGTGCTGGAAACGGGGAGATAAGCCTATTTTTGCAACAATGGTTAAAATCTTCATTTTTCATCACAGATGTGCCCAAGATGCACAAAAGCGCTGGAAACGGTCAGATAATTCTATTTTTGCAACTTTGGTTAAAATCTTCAATTTTTCATCACAGATGTGCCCAAGATGCACAAAAGCGCTGGAAACGGTGAGATAAGCCTATTTTTGCAACTTTGGTTAAAATCTTCAATTTTTCATCACAGATGTGCCCAAGATGCACAAAAGCGCTGGAAACGGTGAGATAAGCCTATTTTTGCAACTTTGGTTAAAATCTTCAATTTTTCATCACAGATGTGCCCAAGATGCGCAAAAGCGCTGGAAACGGTGAGATAAGCCTATTTTTGCAACTTTGGTTAAAATCTTAAATTTTTCATCACAGATGTGCCCAAGATTCCCAAAAGCGCTGGAAACGGTGAGATAAGCCTATTTTTGCAACTTTGGTTAAAATCTTCATTTTTTCATCACAGATATGCCCAAGGTGCACAAAAGTGCTGGAAACGGTGAGATAAGCCTAATTTTGCAACAATGTTTAAGGTTTGGAGGTTTCATAGACTAAAGTTGAAAATCAGTGGTTTGACTGCCATAATGAAATAGGGTCACTAATCAACGTGTTTTCTCAAAAGGCCTTCAGTCAAATTCCTTGATACTTAAAATGCATACAGTGGATTATAATAATGAAAAAGGATAATTTGAAATCTTGGTTTCAACTCTAAAGGAACTCTTTAAAAAAAAGATTTTAAGTTTTGGAAACCCCAATGAAAAAGTAGCAACTGCAAGGTTTCTACTGTCAGATTGGCTCTAAGTGCCAAAAAGTGCTGGAAACGGGGAGATAAGCCTATTTTTGCAACAATGGTTAAAATCTTCAATTTTTCAACACAGATGTGCCCAAGATGCACAAAAGCGCTTTAAACGGTGAGATAAGCCTATTTTTGCAACTTTGGTTAAAATCTTCAATTTTTCATCACAGATGTGCCCAAGATGCGCAAAAGCGCTGGAAACGGTGAGATAAGCCTATTTTTGCAACTTTGGTTAAAATCTTCAATTTTTCATCACAGATGTGCCCAAGATGCGCAAAAGCGCTGGAAACGGTGAGATAAGCCTATTTTTGCAACTTTGGTTAAAATCTTCAATTTTTCATCACAGATGTGCCCAAGATGCACAAAAGCGCTGGAAACGGTCAGATAATTCTATTTTTGCAACTTTGGTTAAAATCTTCAATTTTTCATCACAGATGTGCCCAAGATGCACAAAAGCGCTGGAAACGGTGAGATAAGCCTATTTTTGCAACTTTGGTTAAAATCTTCATTTTTTCATCACAGATATGCCCAAGGTGCACAAAAGTGCTGGAAACGGTGAGATAAGCCTAATTTTGCAACAATGTTTAAGGTTTGGAGGTTTCATAGACTAAAGTTGAAAATCAGTGGTTTGACTGCCATAATGAAATAGGGTCACTAATCAACGTGTTTTCTCAAAAGGCCTTCAGTCAAATTCCTTGATACTTAAAATGCATACAGTGGATTATAATAATGAAAAAGGATAATTTGAAATCTTGGTTTCAACTCTAAAGGAACTCTTTAAAAAAAAGATTTTAAGTTTTGGAAACCCCAATGAAAAAGTAGCAACTGCACGGTTTCTACTGTCAGATTGGCTCTAAGTGCCAAAAAGTGCTGGAAACGGGGAGATAAGCCTATTTTTGCAACAATGGTTAAAATCTTCAATTTTTCATCACAGATGTGCCCAAGATGCACAAAAGCGCTGGAAACGGTGAGATAAGCCTATTTTTGCAACTTTGGTTAAAATCTTCAATTTTTCATCACAGATGTGCCCATGATTCCCAAAAGCGCTGGAAACGGTGAGATAAGCCTATTTTTGCAACTTTGGTTAAAATCTTCATTTTTTCATCACAGATATGCCCAAGGTGCACAAAAGTGCTGGAAACGGTGAGATAAGCCTAATTTTGCAACAATGTTTAAGGTTTGGAGGTTTCATAGACTAAAGTTGAAAATCAGTGGTTTGACTGCCATAATGAAATAGGGTCACTAATCAACGTATTTTCTCAAAAGGCCTTCAGTCAAATTCCTTGATACTTAAAATGCATACAGTGGATTATAATAATGAAAAAGGATAATTTGAAATCTTGGTTTCAACTCTAAAGGAACTCTTTAAAAAAAAGATTTTAAGTTTTGGAAACCCCAATGAAAAAGTAGCAACTGCACGGTTTCTACTGTCAGATTGGCTCTAAGTGCCAAAAAGTGCTGGAAACGGGGAGATAAGCCTATTTTTGCAACAATGGTTAAAATCTTCAATTTTTCATCACAGATGTGCCCAAGATGCACAAAAGCGCTGGAAACGGTGAGATAAGCCTATTTTTGCAACTTTGGTTAAAATCTTCAATTTTTCATCACAGATGTGCCCAAGATGCACAAAAGCGCTGGAAACGGTGAGATAAGCCTATTTTTGCAACTTTGGTTAAAATCTTCAATTTTTCATCACAGATGTGCCCAAGATGCGCAAAAGCGCTGGAAACGGTGAGATAAGCCTATTTTTGCAACTTTGGTTAAAATCTTAAATTTTTCATCACAGATGTGCCCATGATTCCCAAAAGCGCTGGAAACGGTGAGATAAGCCTATTTTTGCAACAATGTTTAAGGTTTGGGGGTTTCATAGACTAAAGTTGAAAATCAGTGGTTTGACTGCCATAATGAAATAGGGTCACTAATCAACGTGTTTTCTCAAAAGGCCTTCAGTCAAATTCCTTGATACTTAAAATGCATACAGTGGATTATAATAATGAAAAAGGATAATTTGAAATCTTGGTTTCAACTCTAAAGGAACTCTTTAAAAAAAAGATTTTAAGTTTTGGAAACCCCAATGAAAAAGTAGCAACTGCACGGTTTCTACTGTCAGATTGGCTCTAAGTGCCAAAAAGTGCTGGAAACGGTGAGATAAGCCTATTTTTGCAACTTTGGTTAAAATCTTCATTTTTTCATCACAGATATGCCCAAGGTGCACAAAAGTGCTGGAAACGGTGAGATAAGCCTAATTTTGCAACAATGTTTAAGGTTTGGAGGTTTCATAGACTAAAGTTGAAAATCAGTGGTTTGACTGCCATAATGAAATAGGGTCACTAATCAACGTGTTTTCTCAAAAGGCCTTCAGTCAAATTCCTTGATACTTAAAATGCATACAGTGGATAATAATAATGAAAAAGGATAATTTGAAATCTTGGTTTCAACTCTAAAGGAACTCTTTAAAAAAAAGATTTTAAGTTTTGGAAACCCCAATGAAAAAGTAGCAACTGCAAGGTTTCTACTGTCAGATTGGCTCTAAGTGCCAAAAAGTGCTGGAAACGGGGAGATAAGCCTATTTTTGCAACAATGGTTAAAATCTTCAATTTTTCAACACAGATGTGCCCAAGATGCACAAAAGCGCTTTAAACGGTGAGATAAGCCTATTTTTGCAACTTTGGTTAAAATCTTCAATTTTTCATCACAGATGTGCCCAAGATGCGCAAAAGCGCTTGAAACGGTGAGATAAGCCTATTTTTGCAACTTTGGTTAAAATCTTCAATTTTTCATCACAGATGTGCCCAAGATGCGCAAAAGCGCTGGAAACGGTGAGATAAGCCTATTTTTGCAACTTTGGTTAAAATCTTCAATTTTTCATCACAGATGTGTCCAAGATGCGCAAAAGCGCTGGAAACGGTGAGATAAGCCTATTTTTGCAACTTTGGTTAAAATCTTCAATTTTTCATCACAGATGTGCCCAAGATGCGCAAAAGCGCTTGAAACGGTGAGATAAGCCTATTTTTGCAACTTTGGTTAAAATCTTCAATTTTTCATCACAGATGTGCCCAAGATGCGCAAAAGCGCTTGAAACGGTGAGATAAGCCTATTTTTGCAACTTTGGTTAAAATCTTCAATTTTTCATCACAGATGTGCCCAAGATTCGCAAAAGCGCTGGAAACGGTGAGATAAGCCTATTTTTGCAACTTTGGTTAAAATCTTAAATTTTTCATCACAGATGTGCCCAAGGTGCGCAAAAGTGCTGGAAACGGTGAGATAAGCCTAATTTTGCAACAATGTTTAAGGTTTGGAGGTTTCATAGACTAAAGTTGAAAATCAGTGGTTTGACTGCCATAATGAAATAGGGTCACTAATCAACGTGTTTTCTCAAAAGGCCTTCAGTCAAATTCCTTGATACTTAAAATGCATACAGTGGATTATAATAATGAAAAAGGATAATTTGAAATCTTGGTTTCAACTCTAAAGGAACTCTTTAAAAAAAAGATTTTAAGTTTTGGAAACCCCAATGAAAAAGTAGCAACTGCACGGTTTCTACTGTCAGATTCGCTCTAAGTGCCAAAAAGAGCTGGAAACGGGGAGATAAGCCTATTTTTGCAACAATGGTTAAAATCTTCAATTTTTAATCACAGATGTGTCCAAGATGCACAAAAGCGCTGGAAACGGTGAGATAAGCCTATTTTTGCAACTTTGGTTAAAATCTTCAATTTTTCATCACAGATGTGTCCAAGATGCACAAAAGCGCTGTAAACGGTGAGATAAGCCTATTTTTGCAACAATGGTTAAAATCTTCAATTTTTCATCACAGATGTGTCCAAGATGCACAAAAGCGCTGGAAACGGTGAGATAAGCCTATTTTTGCAACTTTGGTTAAAATCTTCATTTTTTCATCACAGATATGCCCAAGGTGCACAAAAGTGCTGGAAACGGTGAGATAAGCCTAATTTTGCAACAATGTTTAAGGTTTGGAGGTTTCATAGACCAAAGTTGAAAATCAGTGGTTTGACTGCCATAATGAAATAGGGTCACTAATCAACGTGTTTTCTCAAAAGGCCTTCAGTCAAATTCCTTGATACTTAAAATGCATACAGTGGATTATAATAATGAAAAAGGATAATTTGAAATCTTGGTTTCAACTCTAAAGGAACTCTTTAAAAAAAAGATTTTAAGTTTTGGAAACCCCAATGAAAAAGTAGCAACTGCACGGTTTCTACTGTCAGATTGGCTCTAAGTGCCAAAAAGTGCTGGAAACGGGGAGATAAGCCTATTTTTGCAACAATGGTTAAAATCTTCAATTTTTCATCACAGATGTGCCCAAGATGCGCAAAAGCGCTTGAAACGGTGAGATAAGCCTATTTTTGCAACTTTGGTTAAAATCTTCAATTTTTCATCACAGATGTGCCCAAGATGCGCAAAAGCGCTGGAAACGGTGAGATAAGCCTATTTTTGCAACTTTGGTTAAAATCTTCAATTTTTCATCACAGATGTGTCCAAGATGCACAAAAGCGCTGGAAACGGTGAGATAAGCCTATTTTTGCAACAATGGTTAAAATCTTCAATTTTTCATCACAGATGTGTCCAAGATGCACAAAAGCGCTGGAAACGGTGAGATAAGCCTATTTTTGCAACTTTGGTTAAAATCTTAAATTTTTCATCACAGATGTGCCCATGATTCCCAAAAGCGCTGGAAACGGTGAGATAAGCCTATTTTTGCAACAATGTTTAAGGTTTGGGGGTTTCATAGACTAAAGTTGAAAATCAGTGGTTTGACTGCCATAATGAAATAGGGTCACTAATCAACGTGTTTTCTCAAAAGGCCTTCAGTCAAATTCCTTGATACTTAAAATGCATACAGTGGATTATAATAATGAAAAAGGATAATTTGAAATCTTGGTTTCAACTCTAAAGGAACTCTTTAAAAAAAAGATTTTAAGTTTTGGAAACCCCAATGAAAAAGTAGCAACTGCACGGTTTCTACTGTCAGATTGGCTCTAAGTGCCAAAAAGTGCTGGAAACGGTGAGATAAGCCTATTTTTGCAACTTTGGTTAAAATCTTCATTTTTTCATCACAGATATGCCCAAGGTGCACAAAAGTGCTGGAAACGGTGAGATAAGCCTAATTTTGCAACAATGTTTAAGGTTTGGAGGTTTCATAGACTAAAGTTGAAAATCAGTGGTTTGACTGCCATAATGAAATAGGGTCACTAATCAACGTGTTTTCTCAAAAGGCCTTCAGTCAAATTCCTTGATACTTAAAATGCATACAGTGGATAATAATAATGAAAAAGGATAATTTGAAATCTTGGTTTCAACTCTAAAGGAACTCTTTAAAAAAAAGATTTTAAGTTTTGGAAACCCCAATGAAAAAGTAGCAACTGCAAGGTTTCTACTGTCAGATTGGCTCTAAGTGCCAAAAAGTGCTGGAAACGGGGAGATAAGCCTATTTTTGCAACAATGGTTAAAATCTTCAATTTTTCAACACAGATGTGCCCAAGATGCACAAAAGCGCTTTAAACGGTGAGATAAGCCTATTTTTGCAACTTTGGTTAAAATCTTCAATTTTTCATCACAGATGTGCCCAAGATGCGCAAAAGCGCTTGAAACGGTGAGATAAGCCTATTTTTGCAACTTTGGTTAAAATCTTCAATTTTTCATCACAGATGTGCCCAAGATGCGCAAAAGCGCTGGAAACGGTGAGATAAGCCTATTTTTGCAACTTTGGTTAAAATCTTCAATTTTTCATCACAGATGTGTCCAAGATGCGCAAAAGCGCTGGAAACGGTGAGATAAGCCTATTTTTGCAACTTTGGTTAAAATCTTCAATTTTTCATCACAGATGTGCCCAAGATGCGCAAAAGCGCTTGAAACGGTGAGATAAGCCTATTTTTGCAACTTTGGTTAAAATCTTCAATTTTTCATCACAGATGTGCCCAAGATGCGCAAAAGCGCTTGAAACGGTGAGATAAGCCTATTTTTGCAACTTTGGTTAAAATCTTCAATTTTTCATCACAGATGTGCCCAAGATTCGCAAAAGCGCTGGAAACGGTGAGATAAGCCTATTTTTGCAACTTTGGTTAAAATCTTAAATTTTTCATCACAGATGTGCCCAAGGTGCGCAAAAGTGCTGGAAACGGTGAGATAAGCCTAATTTTGCAACAATGTTTAAGGTTTGGAGGTTTCATAGACTAAAGTTGAAAATCAGTGGTTTGACTGCCATAATGAAATAGGGTCACTAATCAACGTGTTTTCTCAAAAGGCCTTCAGTCAAATTCCTTGATACTTAAAATGCATACAGTGGATTATAATAATGAAAAAGGATAATTTGAAATCTTGGTTTCAACTCTAAAGGAACTCTTTAAAAAAAAGATTTTAAGTTTTGGAAACCCCAATGAAAAAGTAGCAACTGCACGGTTTCTACTGTCAGATTCGCTCTAAGTGCCAAAAAGAGCTGGAAACGGGGAGATAAGCCTATTTTTGCAACAATGGTTAAAATCTTCAATTTTTAATCACAGATGTGTCCAAGATGCACAAAAGCGCTGGAAACGGTGAGATAAGCCTATTTTTGCAACTTTGGTTAAAATCTTCAATTTTTCATCACAGATGTGTCCAAGATGCACAAAAGCGCTGTAAACGGTGAGATAAGCCTATTTTTGCAACAATGGTTAAAATCTTCAATTTTTCATCACAGATGTGTCCAAGATGCACAAAAGCGCTGGAAACGGTGAGATAAGCCTATTTTTGCAACTTTGGTTAAAATCTTCATTTTTTCATCACAGATATGCCCAAGGTGCACAAAAGTGCTGGAAACGGTGAGATAAGCCTAATTTTGCAACAATGTTTAAGGTTTGGAGGTTTCATAGACCAAAGTTGAAAATCAGTGGTTTGACTGCCATAATGAAATAGGGTCACTAATCAACGTGTTTTCTCAAAAGGCCTTCAGTCAAATTCCTTGATACTTAAAATGCATACAGTGGATTATAATAATGAAAAAGGATAATTTGAAATCTTGGTTTCAACTCTAAAGGAACTCTTTAAAAAAAAGATTTTAAGTTTTGGAAACCCCAATGAAAAAGTAGCAACTGCACGGTTTCTACTGTCAGATTGGCTCTAAGTGCCAAAAAGTGCTGGAAACGGGGAGATAAGCCTATTTTTGCAACAATGGTTAAAATCTTCAATTTTTCATCACAGATGTGCCCAAGATGCGCAAAAGCGCTTGAAACGGTGAGATAAGCCTATTTTTGCAACTTTGGTTAAAATCTTCAATTTTTCATCACAGATGTGCCCAAGATGCGCAAAAGCGCTGGAAACGGTGAGATAAGCCTATTTTTGCAACTTTGGTTAAAATCTTCAATTTTTCATCACAGATGTGTCCAAGATGCACAAAAGCGCTGGAAACGGTGAGATAAGCCTATTTTTGCAACAATGGTTAAAATCTTCAATTTTTCATCACAGATGTGTCCAAGATGCACAAAAGCGCTGGAAACGGTGAGATAAGCCTATTTTTGCAACTTTGGTTAAAATCTTCATTTTTTCATCACAGATATGCCCAAGGTGCACAAAAGTGCTGGAAACGGTGAGATAAGCCTAATTTTGCAACAATGTTTAAGGTTTGGAGGTTTCATAGACCAAAGTTGAAAATCAGTGGTTTGACTGCCATAATGAAATAGGGTCACTAATCAACGTGTTTTCTCAAAAGGCCTTCAGTCAAATTCCTTGATACTTAAAATGCATACAGTGGATTATAATAATGAAAAAGGATAATTTGAAATCTTGGTTTCAACTCTAAAGGAACTCTTTAAAAAAAAGATTTTAAGTTTTGGAAACCCCAATGAAAAAGTAGCAACTGCACGGTTTCTACTGTCAGATTGGCTCTAAGTGCCAAAAAGTGCTGGAAACGGGGAGATAAGCCTATTTTTGCAACAATGGTTAAAATCTTCAATTTTTCATCACAGATGTGCCCAAGATGCGCAAAAGCGCTGGAAACGGTGAGATAAGCCTATTTTTGCAACTTTGGTTAAAATCTTCAATTTTTCATCACAGATGTTCCCAAGATGCGCAAAAGCGCTGGAAACGGTGAGATAAGCCTATTTTTGCAACTTTGGTTAAAATCTTCAATTTTTCATCACAGATGTGTCCAAGATGCACAAAAGCGCTGGAAACGGTGAGATAAGCCTATTTTTGCAACAATGGTTAAAATCTTCAATTTTTCATCACAGATGTGTCCAAGATGCACAAAAGCGCTGGAAACGGTGAGATAAGCCTAATTTTGCAACAATGTTTAAGGTTTGGAGGTTTCATAGACCAAAGTTGAAAATCAGTGGTTTGACTGCCATAATGAAATAGGGTCACTAATCAACGTGTTTTCTCAAAAGGCCTTCAGTCAAATTCCTTGATACTTAAAATGCATACAGTGGATTATAATAATGAAAAAGGATAATTTGAAATCTTGGTTTCAACTCTAAAGGAACTCTTTAAAAAAAAGATTTTAAGTTTTGGAAACCCCAATGAAAAAGTAGCAACTGCACGGTTTCTACTGTCAGATTGGCTCTAAGTGCCAAAAAGTGCTGGAAACGGGGAGATAAGCCTATTTTTGCAACTTTGGTTAAAATCTTCAATTTTTCATCACAGATGTGTCCAAGATGCACAAAAGCGCTGGAAACGGTGAGATAAGCCTATTTTTGCAACAATGGTTAAAATCTTCAATTTTTCATCACAGATGTGTCCAAGATGCACAAAAGCGCTGGAAACGGTGAGATAAGCCTAATTTTGCAACAATGTTTAAGGTTTGGAGGTTTCATAGACCAAAGTTGAAAATCAATGGTTTGACTGCCATAATGAAATAGGGTCACTAATCAACGTGTTTTCTCAAAAGGCCTTCAGTCAAATTCCTTGATACTTAAAATGCATACAGTGGATTATAATAATGAAAAAGGATAATTTGAAATCTTGGTTTCAACTCTAAAGGAACTCTTTAAAAAAAAGATTTTAAGTTTTGGAAACCCCAATGAAAAAGTAGCAACTGCACGGTTTCTACTGTCAGATTGGCTCTAAGTGCCAAAAAGTGCTGGAAACGGGGAGATAAGCCTATTTTTGCAACAATGGTTAAAATCTTCAATTTTTCATCACAGATGTGCCCAAGATGCGCAAAAGCGCTGGAAACGGTGAGATAAGCCTATTTTTGCAACTTTGGTTAAAATCTTCAATTTTTCATCACAGATGTGCCCAAGATGCGCAAAAGCGCTTGAAACGGTGAGATAAGCCTATTTTTGCAACTTTGGTTAAAATCTTCAATTTTTCATCACAGATGTGCCCAAGATGCGCAAAAGCGCTGGAAACGGTGAGATAAGCCTATTTTTGCAACTTTGGTTAAAATCTTAAATTTTTCATCACAGATGTGCCCAAGGTGCGCAAAAGTGCTGGAAACGGTGAGATAAGCCTAATTTTGCAACAATGTTTAAGGTTTGGAGGTTTCATAGACTAAAGTTGAAAATCAGTGGTTTGACTGCCATAATGAAATAGGGTCACTAATCAACGTGTTTTCTCAAAAGGCCTTCAGTCAAATTCCTTGATACTTAAAATGCATACAGTGGATTATAATAATGAAAAAGGATAATTTGAAATCTTGGTTTCAACTCTAAAGGAACTCTTTAAAAAAAAGATTTTAAGTTTTGGAAACCCCAATGAAAAAGTAGCAACTGCACGGTTTCTACTGTCAGATTCGCTCTAAGTGCCAAAAAGAGCTGGAAACGGGGAGATAAGCCTATTTTTGCAACAATGGTTAAAATCTTCAATTTTTAATCACAGATGTGTCCAAGATGCACAAAAGCGCTGGAAACGGTGAGATAAGCCTATTTTTGCAACTTTGGTTAAAATCTTCAATTTTTCATCACAGATGTGCCCAAGATGCGCAAAAGCGCTGGAAACGGTGAGATAAGCCTATTTTTGCAACTTTGGTTAAAATCTTAAATTTTTCATCACAGATGTGCCCAAGGTGCGCAAAAGTGCTGGAAACGGTGAGATAAGCCTAATTTTGCAACAATGTTTAAGGTTTGGAGGTTTCATAGACTAAAGTTGAAAATCAGTGGTTTGACTGCCATAATGAAATAGGGTCACTAATCAACGTGTTTTCTCAAAAGGCCTTCAGTCAAATTCCTTGATACTTAAAATGCATACAGTGGATTATAATAATGAAAAAGGATAATTTGAAATCTTGGTTTCAACTCTAAAGGAACTCTTTAAAAAAAAGATTTTAAGTTTTGGAAACCCCAATGAAAAAGTAGCAACTGCACGGTTTCTACTGTCAGATTCGCTCTAAGTGCCAAAAAGAGCTGGAAACGGGGAGATAAGCCTATTTTTGCAACTTTGGTTAAAATCTTCAATTTTTCATCACAGATGTGCCCAAGATGCGCATAAGCGCTGGAAACGGTGAGATAAGCCTATTTTTGCAACTTTGGTTAAAATCTTAAATTTTTCATCACAGATGTGCCCAAGATGCCCAAAAGCGCTGGAAACGGTGAGATAAGCCTATTTTTGCAACTTTGGTTAAAATCTTCAATTTTTCATCACAGATATGCCCAAGGTGCTCAAAAGTGCTTTAAACGGTGAGATAAGCCTAATTTTGCAACAATGTTTAAGGTTTGGAGGTTTCATAGACTAAAGTTGAAAATCAGTGGTTTGACTGCCATAATGAAATAGGGTCACTAATCAACGTGTTTTCTCAAAAGGCCTTCAGTCAAATTCCTTGATACTTAAAATGCATACAGTGGATTATAATAATGAAAAAGGATAATTTGAAATCTTGGTTTCAACTCTAAAGGAACTCTTTAAAAAAAAGATTTTAAGTTTTGGAAACCCCAATGAAAAAGTAGCAACTGCACGGTTTCTACTGTCAGATTGGCTCTAAGTGCCAAAAAGTGCTGGAAACGGGGAGATAAGCCTATTTTTGCAACAATGGTTAAAATCTTCAATTTTTCATCACAGATGTGCCCAAGATGCACAAAAGCGCTGGAAACGTTGAGATAAGCCTATTTTTGCAACTTTGGTTAAAATCTTCAATTTTTCATCACAGATGTGCCCAAGATGCACAAAAGCGCTGGAAACGGTGAGATAAGCCTATTTTTGCAACTTTGGTTAAAATCTTCAATTTTTCATCACAGATGTGCCCAAGATGCCCAAAAGCGCTGGAAACGGTGAGATAAGCCTATTTTTGCAACTTTGGTTAAAATCTTAAATTTTTCATCACAGATGTGCCCAAGATGCACAAAAGCGCTGGAAACGGTGAGATAAGCCTATTTTTGCAACTTTGGTTAAAATCTTCATTTTTTCATCACAGATATGCCAAAGGTGCACAAAAGTGCTGGAAACGGTGAGATAAGCCTAATTTTGCAACAATGTTTAAGGTTTGGAGGTTTCATAGACTAAAGTTGAAATCAGTGGTTTGACTGCCATAATGAAATAGGGTCACTAATCAACGTGTTTTCTCAAAAGGCCTTCAGTCAAATTCCTTGATACTTAAAATGCATACAGTGGATTATAATAATGAAAAAGAATAATTTGAAATCTTGGTTTCAACTCTAAAGGAACTCTTTAAAAAAAAGATTTTAAGTTTTGGAAACCCCAATGAAAAAGTAGCAACTGCACGGTTTCTACTGTCAGATTGGCTCTAGTGCCAAAAAGTGCTGGAAACGGGGAGATAAGCCTATTTTTGCAACAATGGTTAAAATCTTCAATTTTTCATCACAGATGTGCCCAAGATGCACAAAAGCGCTGGAAACGGTGAGATAAGCCTATTTTTGCAACTTTGGTTAAAATCTTCATTTTTTCATCACAGATGTGCCCAAGATGCCCAAAAGCGCTGGAAACGGTGAGATAAGCCTATTTTTGCAACTTTTGTTAAAATCTTAAAGTTTTCATCACAGATGTGCCCAAGATGCCCAAAAGCGCTGGAAACGGTGAGATAAGCCTATTTTTGCAACTTTGGTTAAAATCTTCATTTTTTCATCACAGATATGCCCAAGGTGCGCAAAAGTGCTGGAAACGGTGAGATAAGCCTAATTTTGCAACAATGTTTAAGGTTTGGAGGTTTCATAGACTAAAGTTGAAAATCAGTGGTTTGACTGCCATAATGAAATAGGGTCACTAATCAACGTGTTTTCTCAAAAGGCCTTCAGTCAAATTCCTTGATACTTAAAATGCATACAGTGGATTATAATAATGAAAAAGGATAATTTGAAATCTTGGTTTCAACTCTAAAGGAACTCTTTAAAAAAAAGATTTTAAGTTTTGGAAACCCCAATGAAAAAGTAGCAACTGCACGGTTTCTACTGTCAGATTGGCTCTAAGTGCCAAAAAGTGCTGGAAACGGGGAGATAAGCCTATTTTTGCAACAATGGTTAAAATCTTCAATTTTTCATCACAGATGTGCCCAAGATGCGCAAAAGCGCTGGAAACGGTGAGATAAGCCTATTTTTGCAACTTTGGTTAAAATCTTCAATTTTTCATCACAGATGTGCCCAAGATGCACAAAAGCGCTGAAAACGGTGAGATAAGCCTATTTTTGCAACTTTGGTTAAAATCTTCAATTTTTCATCACAGATGTGCCCAAGATGCGCAAAAGCTCTGGAAACGGTGAGATAAGCCTATTTTTGCAACTTTGGTTAAAATCTTAAATTTTTCATCACAGATGTGCCCAAGATGCACAAAAGTGCTGGAAACGGTGAGATAAGCCTAATTTTGCAACAATGTTTAAGGTTTGGAGGTTTCATAGACCAAAGTTGAAAATCAGTGGTTTGACTGCCATAATGAAATAGGGTCACTAATCAACGTGTTTTCTCAAAAGGCCTTCAGTCAAATTCCTTGATACTTAAAATGCATACAGTGGATTTTAATAATGAAAAAGGATAATTTGAAATCTTGGTTTCAACTCTAAAGGAACTCTTTAAAAAAAAGATTTTAAGTTTTGGAAACCCCAATGAAAAAGTAGCAACTGCACGGTTTCTACTGTCAGATTGGCTCTAAGTGCCAAAAAGTGCTGGAAACGGTGAGATAAGCCTATTTTTGCAACTTTGGTTAAAATCTTCAATTTTTCATCACAGATATGCCCAAGGTGCACAAAAGTGCTGGAAACGGTGAGATAAGCCTAATTTTGCAACAATGTTTAAGGTTTGGAGGTTTCATAGACCAAAGTTGAAAATCAGTGGTTTGACTGCCATAATGAAATAGGGTCACTAATCAACGTGTTTTCTCAAAAGGCCTTCAGTCAAATTCCTTGATACTTAAAATGCATACAGTGGATTATAATAATGAAAAAGGATAATTTGAAATCTTGGTTTCAACTCTAAAGGAACTCTTTAAAAAAAAGATTTTAAGTTTTGGAAACCCCAATGAAAAAGTAGCAACTGCACGGTTTCTACTGTCAGATTGGCTCTAGTGCCAAAAAGTGCTGGAAACGGGGAGATAAGCCTATTTTTGCAACAATGGTTAAAATCTTCAATTTTTCATCACAGATGTGCCCAAGATGCACAAAAGCGCTGGAAACGGTGAGATAAGCCTATTTTTGCAACTTTGGTTAAAATCTTCAATTTTTCATCACAGATGTGCCCAAGATGCACAAAAGCGCTGGAAACGGTGAGATAAGCCTATTTTTGCAACTTTTGTTAAAATCTTAAATTTTTCATCACAGATGTGCCCAAGATGCCCAAAAGCGCTGGAAACGGTGAGATAAGCCTAATTTTGCAACAATGTTTAAGGTTTGGAGGTTTCATAGACTAAAGTTGAAAATCAGTGGTTTGACTGCCATAATGAAATAGGGTCACTAATCAACGTGTTTTCTCAAAAGTTCTTCAGTCAAATTCCTTGATACTTAAAATGCATACAGTGGATTTTAATAAAGAAAAAGGATAATTTGAAATCTTGGTTTCAACTCTAAAGGAACTCTTTAAAAAAAAGATTTTAAGTTTTGGAAACCCCAATGAAAAAGTAGCAACTGCACGGTTTCTACTGTCAGATTGGCTCTAAGTGCCAAAAAGTGCTGGAAACGGTGAGATAAGCCTATTTTTGCAACTTTGGTTAAAATCTTCAATTTTTCATCACAGATATGCCCAAGGTGCACAAAAGTGCTGGAAACGGTGAGATAAGCCTAATTTTGCAACAATGTTTAAGGTTTGGAGGTTTCATAGACTAAAGTTGAAATCAGTGGTTTGACTGCCATAATGAAATAGGGTCACTAATCAACGTGTTTTCTCAAAAGGCCTTCAGTCAAATTCCTTGATACTTAAAATGCATACAGTGGATTATAATAATGAAAAAGAATAATTTGAAATCTTGCTTTCAACTCTAAAGGAACTCTTTAAAAAAAAGATTTTAAGTTTTGGAAACCCCAATGAAAAAGTAGCAACTGCACGGTTTCTACTGTCAGATTGGCTCTAGTGCCAAAAAGTGCTGGAAACGGGGAGATAAGCCTATTTTTGCAACAATGGTTAAAATCTTCAATTTTTCATCACAGATGTGCCCAAGATGCACAAAAGCGCTGGAAACGGTGAGATAAGCCTATTTTTGCAACTTTGGTTAAAATCTTCAATTTTTCATCACAGATGTGCCCAAGATGCACAAAAGCGCTGGAAACGGTGAGATAAGCCTATTTTTGCAACTTTTGTTAAAATCTTAAATTTTTCATCACAGATGTGCCCAAGATGCCCAAAAGCGCTGGAAACGGTGAGAAAAGCCTATTTTTGCAACTTTGGTTAAAATCTTCATTTTTTCATCACAGATATGCCCAAGGTGCGCAAAAGTGCTGGAAACGGTGAGATAAGCCTAATTTTGCAACAATGTTTAAGGTTTGGAGGTTTCATAGACTAAAGTTGAAAATCAGTGGTTTGACTGCCATAATGAAATAGGGTCACTAATCAACGTGTTTTCTCAAAAGGCCTTCAGTCAAATTCCTTGATACTTAAAATGCATACAGTGGATTATAATAATGAAAAAGGATCATTTGAAATCTTGGTTTCAACTCTAAAGGAACTCTTTAAAAAAAAGATTTTAAGTTTTGGAAACCCCAATGAAAACGTAGCAACTGCACGGTTTCTACTGTCAGATTGGCTCTAAGTGCCAAAAAGTGCTGGAAACGGGGAGATAAGCCTATTTTTGCAACTTTGGTTAAAATCTTAAATTTTTCATCACAGATGTGCCCAAGATGCGCAAAAGCGCTGGAAACGGTGAGATAAGCCTATTTTTGCAACTTTGGTTAAAATCTTAAATTTTTCATCACAGATGTGCCCAAGATGCCCAAAAGCGCTGGAAACGGTGAGATAAGCCTATTTTTGCAACTTTGGTTAAAATCTTAAATTTTTCATCACAGATGTGCCCAAGATGCCCAAAAGCGCTGGAAACGGTGAGATAAGCCTAATTTTGCAACAATGTTTAAGGTTTGGAGGTTTCAGAGACTTAAGTTGAAAATCAGTGGTTTGACTGCCATAATGAAATAGGGTCACTAATCAACGTGTTTTCTCAAAAGGCCTTCAGTCAAATTCCTTGATACTTAAAATGCATACAGTGGATTATAATAATGAAAAAGGATAATTTGAAATCTTGGTTTCAACTCTGAAGGAACTCTTTAAAAAAAAGATTTTAAGTTTTGGAAACCCCAATGAAAAAGTAGCAACTGCACGGTTTCTACTGTCAGATTGGCTCTAAGTGCCAAAAAGTGCTGGAAACGGGGAGATAAGCCTATTTTTGCAACAATGGTTAAAATCTTCAATTTTTCATCACAGATGTGCCCAAGATGCCCAAAAGCGCTGGAAACGGTGAGATAAGCCTATTTTTGCAACTTTGGTTAAAATCTTCAATTTTTCATCACAGATGTGCCCAAGATGCACAAAAGCGCTGGAAACGGTGAGATAAGCCTATTTTTGCAACTTTGGTTAAAATCTTCAATTTTTCATCACAGATGTGCCCAAGATGCGCAAAAGCGCTGGAAACGGTGAGATAAGCCTATTTTTGCAACTTTGGTTAAAATCTTAAATTTTTCATCACAGATGTGCCCAAGATGCCCAAAAGCGCTGGAAACGGTGAGATAAGCCTATTTTTGCAACTTTGGTTAAAATCTTCAATTTTTCATCACAGATGTGCCCAAGATGCACAAAAGCGCTGGAAACGGTGAGATAAGCCTATTTTTGCAACTTTGGTTAAAATCTTCAATTTTTCATCACAGATGTGCCCAAGATGCGCAAAAGCGCTGGAAACGGTGAGATAAGCCTATTTTTGCAACTTTGGTTAAAATCTTAAATTTTTCATCACAGATGTGCCCAAGGTGCGCAAAAGTGCTGGAAACGGTGAGATAAGCCTAATTTTGCAACAATGTTTAAGGTTTGGAGGTTTCATAGACTAAAGTTGAAAATCAGTGGTTTGACTGCCATAATGAAATAGGGTCACTAATCAACGTGTTTTCTCAAAAGGCCTTCAGTCAAATTCCTTGATACTTAAAATGCATACAGTGGATTATAATAATGAAAAAGGATCATTTGAAATCTTGGTTTCAACTCTAAAGGAACTCTTTAAAAAAAAGATTTTAAGTTTTGGAAACCCCAATGAAAACGTAGCAACTGCACGGTTTCTACTGTCAGATTGGCTCTAAGTGCCAAAAAGTGCTGGAAACGGGGAGATAAGCCTATTTTTGCAACTTTGGTTAAAATCTTAAATTTTTCATCACAGATGTGCCCAAGATGCGCAAAAGCGCTGGAAACGGTGAGATAAGCCTATTTTTGCAACTTTGGTTAAAATCTTAAATTTTTCATCACAGATGTGCCCAAGATGCCCAAAAGCGCTGGAAACGGTGAGATAAGCCTATTTTTGCAACTTTGGTTAAAATCTTAAATTTTTCATCACAGATGTGCCCAAGATGCCCAAAAGCGCTGGAAACGGTGAGATAAGCCTAATTTTGCAACAATGTTTAAGGTTTGGAGGTTTCAGAGACTTAAGTTGAAAATCAGTGGTTTGACTGCCATAATGAAATAGGGTCACTAATCAACGTGTTTTCTCAAAAGGCCTTCAGTCAAATTCCTTGATACTTAAAATGCATACAGTGGATTATAATAATGAAAAAGGATAATTTGAAATCTTGGTTTCAACTCTGAAGGAACTCTTTAAAAAAAAGATTTTAAGTTTTGGAAACCCCAATGAAAAAGTAGCAACTGCACGGTTTCTACTGTCAGATTGGCTCTAAGTGCCAAAAAGTGCTGGAAACGGGGAGATAAGCCTATTTTTGCAACAATGGTTAAAATCTTCAATTTTTCATCACAGATGTGCCCAAGATGCCCAAAAGCGCTGGAAACGGTGAGATAAGCCTATTTTTGCAACTTTGGTTAAAATCTTCAATTTTTCATCACAGATGTGCCCAAGATGCACAAAAGCGCTGGAAACGGTGAGATAAGCCTATTTTTGCAACTTTGGTTAAAATCTTCAATTTTTCATCACAGATGTGCCCAAGATGCGCAAAAGCGCTGGAAACGGTGAGATAAGCCTATTTTTGCAACTTTGGTTAAAATCTTAAATTTTTCATCACAGATGTGCCCAAGATGCCCAAAAGCGCTGGAAACGGTGAGATAAGCCTATTTTTGCAACTTTGGTTAAAATCTTCAATTTTTCATCACAGATGTGCCCAAGATGCACAAAAGCGCTGGAAACGGTGAGATAAGCCTATTTTTGCAACTTTGGTTAAAATCTTCAATTTTTCATCACAGATGTGCCCAAGATGCGCAAAAGCGCTGGAAACGGTGAGATAAGCCTATTTTTGCAACTTTGGTTAAAATCTTAAATTTTTCATCACAGATGTGCCCAAGGTGCGCAAAAGTGCTGGAAACGGTGAGATAAGCCTAATTTTGCAACAATGTTTAAGGTTTGGAGGTTTCATAGACTAAAGTTGAAAATCAGTGGTTTGACTGCCATAATGAAATAGGGTCACTAATCAACGTGTTTTCTCAAAAGGCCTTCACTCAATTTCCTTGATACTTAAAATGCATACAGTGGATTATAATAATGAAAAAGGATAATTTGAAATCTTGGGTTCAACTCTAAAGGAACTCTTTAAAAAAAAGATTTTAAGTTTTGGAAACCCCAATGAAAAAGTAGCAACTGCACGGTTTCTACTGTCAGATTGGCTCTAAGTGCCAAAAAGTGCTGGAAACGGGGAGATAAGCCTATTTTTGCAACAATGGTTAAAATCTTAAATTTTTCATCACAGATGTGCCCAAGATGCCCAAAAGCGCTGGAAACGGTGAGATAAGCCTATTTTTGCAACTTTGGTTAAAATCTTCATTTTTTCATCACAGATATGCCCAAGGTGCACAAAAGTGCTGGAAACGGTGAGATAAGCCTAATTTTGCAACAATGTTTAAGGTTTGGAGGTTTCATAGACTAAAGTTGAAAATCAGTGGTTTGACTGCCATAATGAAATAGGGTCACTAATCAACGTGTTTTCTCAAAAGGCCTTCAGTCAAATTCCTTGATACTTAAAATGCATACAGTGGATTATAATAATGAAAAAGGATAATTTGAAATCTTGGTTTCAACTCTAAAGGAACTCTTTAAAAAAAATATTTTAAGTTTTGGAAACCCCAATGAAAAAGTAGCAACTGCACGGTTTCTACTGTCAGATTGGCTCTAAGTGCCAAAAAGTGCTGGAAACGGGGAGATAAGCCTATTTTTGCAACTTTGGTTAAAATCTTCAATTTTTCATCACAGATGTGCCCAAGATGCGCAAAAGCGCTGGAAACGGTGAGATAAGCCTATTTTTGCAACTTTGGTTAAAATCTTAAATTTTTCATCACAGATGTGCCCAAGATGCCCAAAAGCGCTGGAAACGGTGAGATAAGCCTATTTTTGCAACTTTGGTTAAAATCTTAAATTTTTCATCACAGATGTGCCCAAGATGCACAAAAGCGCTGGAAACGGTGAGATAAGCCTATTTTTGCAACTTTGGTTAAAATCTTCATTTTTTCATCACAGATATGCCAAAGGTGCACAAAAGTGCTGGAAACGGTGAGATAAGCCTAATTTTGCAACAATGTTTAAGGTTTGGAGGTTTCATAGACTAAAGTTGAAATCAGTGGTTTGACTGCCATAATGAAATAGGGTCACTAATCAACGTGTTTTCTCAAAAGGCCTTCAGTCAAATTCCTTGATACTTAAAATGCATACAGTGGATTATAATAATGAAAAAGAATAATTTGAAATCTTGGTTTCAACTCTAAAGGAACTCTTTAAAAAAAAGATTTTAAGTTTTGGAAACCCCAATGAAAAAGTAGCAACTGCACGGTTTCTACTGTCAGATTGGCTCTAGTGCCAAAAAGTGCTGGAAACGGGGAGATAAGCCTATTTTTGCAACAATGGTTAAAATCTTCAATTTTTCATCACAGATGTGCCCAAGATGCACAAAAGCGCTGGAAACGGTGAGATAAGCCTATTTTTGCAACTTTGGTTAAAATCTTCAATTTTTCATCACAGATGTGCCCAAGATGCCCAAAAGCGCTGGAAACGGTGAGATAAGCCTATTTTTGCAACTTTGGTTAAAATCTTAAATTTTTCATCACAGATGTGCCCAAGATGCGCAAAAGCGCTGGAAACGGTGAGATAAGCCTATTTTTGCAACTTTGGTTAAAATCTTAAATTTTTCATCACAGATGTGCCCAAGATGCCCAAAAGCGCTGGAAACGGTGAGATAAGCCTAATTTTGCAACAATGTTTAAGGTTTGGAGGTTTCATAGACTAAAGTTGAAAATCAGTGGTTTGACTGCCATAATGAAATAGGGTCACTAATCAACGTGTTTTCTCAAAAGGCCTTCAGTCAAATTCCTTGATACTTAAAATGCATACAGTGGATTTTAATAATGAAAAAGGATAATTTGAAATCTTGGTTTCAACTCTAAAGGAACTCTTTAAAAAAAAGATTTTAAGTTTTGGAAACCCCAATGAAAAAGTAGCAACTGCACGGTTTCTACTGTCAGATTGGCTCTAAGTGCCAAAAAGTGCTGGAAACGGTGAGATAAGCCTATTTTTGCAACTTTGGTTAAAATCTTCAATTTTTCATCACAGATGTGCCCAAGATGCGCAAAAGCGCTGGAAACGGTGAGATAAGCCTATTTTTGCAACTTTGGTTAAAATCTTAAATTTTTCATCACAGATGTGCCCAAGGTGCGCAAAAGTGCTGGAAACGGTGAGATAAGCCTAATTTTGCAACAATGTTTAAGGTTTGGAGGTTTCATAGACTAAAGTTGAAAATCAGTGGTTTGACTGCCATAATGAAATAGGGTCACTAATCAACGTGTTTTCTCAAAAGGCCTTCACTCAATTTCCTTGATACTTAAAATGCATACAGTGGATTATAATAATGAAAAAGGATAATTTGAAATCTTGGTTTCAACTCTAAAGGAACTCTTTAAAAAAAAGATTTTAAGTTTTGGAAACCCCAATGAAAAAGTACCAACTGCACGGTTTCTACTGTCAGATTGGCTCTAAGTGCCAAAAAGTGCTGGAAACGGGGAGATAAGCCTATTTTTGCAACAATGGTTAAAATCTTAAATTTTTCATCACAGATGTGCCCAAGATGCCCAAAAGCGCTGGAAACGGTGAGATAAGCCTATTTTTGCAACTTTGGTTAGAATCTTCATTTTTTCATCACAGATATGCCCAAGGTGCACAAAAGTGCTGGAAACGGTGAGATAAGCCTAATTTTGCAACAATGTTTAAGGTTTGGAGGTTTCATAGACTAAAGTTGAAAATCAGTGGTTTGACTGCCATAATGAAATAGGGTCACTAATCAACGTGTTTTCTCAAAAGGCCTTCAGTCAAATTCCTTGATACTTAAAATGCATACAGTGGATTATAATAATGAAAAAGGATAATTTGAAATCTTGGTTTCAACTCTAAAGGAACTCTTTAAAAAAAAGATTTTAAGTTTTGGAAACCCCAATGAAAAAGTAGCAACTGCACGGTTTCTACTGTCAGATTGGCTCTAAGTGCCAAAAAGTGCTGGAAACGGGGAGATAAGCCTATTTTTGCAACTTTGGTTAAAATCTTAATTTTTCATCACAGATGTGCCCAAGATGCGCAAAAGCGCTGGAAACGGTGAGATAAGCCTATTTTTGCAACTTTGGTTAAAATCTTAAATTTTTCATCACAGATGTGCCCAAGATGCCCAAAAGCGCTGGAAACGGTGAGATAAGCCTATTTTTGCAACTTTGGTTAATATCTTAAATTTTTCATCACAGATGTGCCCAAGATGCGCAAAAGCGCTGGAAACGGTGAGATAAGCCTATTTTTGCAACTTTGGTTAAAATCTTCAATTTTTCATCACAGATGTGCCCAAGATGCCCAAAAGCGCTGGAAACGGTGAGATAAGCCTATTTTTGCAACTTTGGTTAAAATCTTCATTTTTTCATCACAGATATGCCCAAGGTGCACAAAAGTGCTGGAAACGGTGAGATAAGCCTAATTTTGCAACAATGTTTAAGGTTTGGAGGTTTCATAGACTAAAGTTGAAAATCAGTGGTTTGACTGCCATAATGAAATAGGGTCACTAATCAACGTGTTTTCTCAAAAGGCCTTCAGTCAAATTCCTTGATACTTAAAATGCATACAGTGGATTATAATAATGAAAAAGGATAATTTGAAATCTTGGTTTCAACTCTAAAGGAACTCTTTAAAAAAAAGATTTTAAGTTTTGGAAACCCCAATGAAAAAGTAGCAACTGCACGGTTTCTACTGTCAGATTGGCTCTAAGTGCCAAAAAGTGCTGGAAACGGGGAGATAAGCCTATTTTTGCAACTTTGGTTAAAATCTTAAATTTTTCATCACAGATGTGCCCAAGATGCGCAAAAGCGCTGGAAACGGTGAGATAAGCCTATTTTTGCTACTTTGGTTAAAATCTTAAATTTTTCATCACAGATGTGCCCAAGATGCCCAAAAGCGCTGGAAACGGTGAGATAAGCCTATTTTTGCAACTTTGGTTAAAATCTTCAATTTTTCATCACAGATATGCCCAAGGTGCACAAAAGTGCTGGAAACGGTGAGATAAGCCTAATTTTGCAACAATGTTTAAGGTTTGGAGGTTTCAGAGACTTAAGTTGAAAATCAGTGGTTTGACTGCCATAATGAAATAGGGTCACTAATCAACGTGTTTTCTCAAAAGGCCTTCAGTCAAATTCCTTGATACTTAAAATGCATACAGTGGATTATAATAATGAAAAAGGATAATTTGAAATCTCGGTTTCAACTCTAAAGGAACTCTTTAAAAAAAAGATTTTAAGTTTTGGAAACCCCAATGAAAAAGTAGCAACTGCACGGTTTCTACTGTCAGATTGGCTCTAAGTGCCAAAAAGTGCTGGAAACGGGGAGATAAGCCTATTTTTGCAACAATGGTTAAAATCTTAAATTTTTCATCACAGATGTGCCCAAGATGCGCAAAAGCGCTGGAAACGGGGAGATAAGCCTATTTTTGCAACAATGGTTAAAATCTTAAATTTTTCATCACAGATGTGCCCAAGATGCCCAAAAGCGCTGGAAACGGTGAGATAAGCCTATTTTTGCAACTTTGGTTAAAATCTTCATTTTTTCATCACAGATATGCCCAAGGTGCACAAAAGTGCTGGAAACGGTGAGATAAGCCTAATTTTGCAACAATGTTTAAGGTTTGGAGGTTTCATAGACTAAAGTTGAAAATCAGTGGTTTGACTGCCATAATGAAATAGGGTCACTAATCAACGTGTTTTCTCAAAAGGCCTTCAGTCAAATTCCTTGATACTTAAAATGCATACAGTGGATTATAATAATGAAAAAGGATAATTTGAAATCTTGGTTTCAACTCTAAAGGAACTCTTTAAAAAAAAGATTTTAAGTTTTGGAAACCCCAATGAAAAAGTAGCAACTGCACGGTTTCTACTGTCAGATTGGCTCTAAGTGCCAAAAAGTGCTGGAAACGGGGAGATAAGCCTATTTTTGCAACAATGGTTAAAATCTTCAATTTTTCATCACAGATGTGTCCAAGATGCACAAAAGCGCTGGAAACGGTGAGATAAGCCTATTTTTGCAACTTTGGTTAAAATCTTCAATTTTTCATCACAGATGTGCCCAAGATGCACAAAAGCGCTGGAAACGGTGAGATAAGCCTATTTTTGCAACTTTGGTTAAAATCTTCAATTTTTCATCACAGATTTGCCCAAGATGCACAAAAGCGCTGGAAACGGTGAGATAAGCCTATTTTTGCAACTTTGGTTAAAATCTTCAATTTTTCATCACAGATGTGCCCAAGATGCACAAAAGCGCTGGAAACGGTGAGATAAGCCTATTTTTGCAACTTTGGTTAAAATCTTCAATTTTTCATCACAGATGTGCCCAAGATGCGCAAAAGCTCTGGAAACGGTGAGATAAGCCTATTTTTGCAACTTTGGTTAAAATCTTCAATTTTTCATCACAGATATGCCCAAGGTGCACAAAAGTGCTGGAAACGGTGAGATAAGCCTAATTTTGCAACAATGTTTAAGGTTTGGAGGTTTCATAGACCAAAGTTGAAAATCAGTGGTTTGACTGCCATAATGAAATAGGGTCACTAATCAACGTGTTTTCTCAAAAGGCCTTCAGTCAAATTCCTTGATACTTAAAATGCATACAGTGGATTATAATAATGAAAAAGGATAATTTGAAATCTTGGTTTCAACTCTAAAGGAACTCTTTAAAAAAAAGATTTTAAGTTTTGGAAACCCCAATGAAAAAGTAGCAACTGCACGGTTTCTACTGTCAGATTGGCTCTAAGTGCCAAAAAGTGCTGGAAACGGGGAGATAAGCCTATTTTTGCAACAATGGTTAAAATCTTAAATTTTTCATCACAGATGTGCCCAAGATGCGCAAAAGCGCTGGAAACGGTGAGATAAGCCTATTTTTGCAACTTTGGTTAAAATCTTAAATTTTTCATCACAGATGTGCCCAAGATGCCCAAAAGCGCTGGAAACGGTGAGATAAGCCTATTTTTGCAACTTTGGTTAAAATCTTCAATTTTTCATCACAGATGTGCCCAAGATGCACAAAAGCGCTGGAAACGGTGAGATAAGCCTATTTTTGCAACTTTGGTTAAAATCTTCAATTTTTCATCACAGATGTGCCCAAGATGCGCAAAAGCTCTGGAAACGGTGAGATAAGCCTATTTTTGCAACTTTGGTTAAAATCTTCAATTTTTCATCACAGATGTGCCCAAGATGCGCAAAAGCGCTAGAAACGGTGAGATAAGCCTATTTTTGCAACTTTGGTTAAAATCTTCAATTTTTCATCACAGATGTGCCCAAGATGCGCAAAAGCGCTGGAAACGGTGAGATAAGCCTATTTTTGCAACTTTGGTTAAAATCTTCATTTTTTCATCACAGATATGCCCAAGGTGCTCAAAAGTGCTGGAAACGGTGAGATAAGCCTAATTTTGCAACCATGTTTAAGGTTTGGAGGTTTCATAGACCAAAGTTGAAAATCAGTGGTTTGACTGCCATAATGAAATAGGGTCACTAATCAACGTGTTTTCTCAAAAGGCCTTCAGTCAAATTCCTTGATACTTAAAATGCATACAGTGGATTATAATAATGAAAAAGGATAATTTGAAATCTTGGTTTCAACTCTAAAGGAACTCTTTAAAAAAAAGATTTTAAGTTTTGGAAACCCCAATGAAAAAGTAGCAACTGCACGGTTTCTACTGTCAGATTGGCTCTAAGTGCCAAAAAGCGCTGGAAACGGTGAGATAAGCCTATTTTTGCAACTTTGGTTAAAATCTTAAATTTTTCATCACAGATGTGCCCAAGATGCCCAAAAGCGCTGGAAACGGTGAGATAAGCCTATTTTTGCAACTTTGGTTAAAATCTTCAATTTTTCATCACAGATGTGCCCAAGATGCACAAAAGCGCTGGAAACGGTGAGATAAGCCTATTTTTGCAACTTTGGTTAAAATCTTCAATTTTTCATCACAGATGTGCCCAAGATGCACAAAAGCGCTTGAAACGGTGAGATAAGCCTATTTTTGCAACTTTGGTTAAAATCTTCAATTTTTCATCACAGATGTGCCCAAGATGCGCAAAAGCTCTGGAAACGGTGAGATAAGCCTATTTTTGCAACTTTGGTTAAAATCTTCAATTTTTCATCACAGATGTGCCCAAGATGCGCAAAAGCGCTGGAAACGGTGAGATAAGCCTATTTTTGCAACTTTGGTTAAAATCTTCATTTTTTCATCACAGATATGCCCAAGGTGCTCAAAAGTGCTGGAAACGGTGAGATAAGCCTAATTTTGCAACAATGTTTAAGGTTTGGAGGTTTCATAGACTAAAGTTGAAAATCAGTGGTTTGACTGCCATAATGAAATAGGGTCACTAATCAACGTGTTTCCTCAAAAGGCCTTCAGTCAAATTCCTTGATACTTAAAATGCATACAGTGGATTATAATAATGAAAAAGGATAATTTGAAATCTTGGTTTCAACTCTAAAGGAACTCTTTAAAAAAAAGATTTTAAGTTTTGGAAACCCCAATGAAAAAGTAGCAACTGCACGGTTTCTACTGTCAGATTGGCTCTAAGTGCCAAAAAGTGCTGGAAACGGGGAGATAAGCCTATTTTTGCAACAATGGTTAAAATCTTCAATTTTTCATCACAGATGTGCCCAAGATGCGCAAAAGCGCTAGAAACGGTGAGATAAGCCTATTTTTGCAACTTTGGTTAAAATCTTCAATTTTTCATCACAGATGTGCCCAAGATGCGCAAAAGCGCTGGAAACGGTGAGATAAGCCTATTTTTGCAACTTTGGTTAAAATCTTCATTTTTTCATCACAGATATGCCCAAGGTGCTCAAAAGTGCTGGAAACGGTGAGATAAGCCTAATTTTGCAACAATGTTTAAGGTTTGGAGGTTTCATAGACTAAAGTTGAAAATCAGTGGTTTGACTGCCATAATGAAATAGGGTCACTAATCAACTTGTTTTCTCAAAAGGCCTTCAGTCAAATTCCTTGATACTTAAAATGCATACAGTGGATTATAATAATGAAAAAGGATAATTTGAAATCTTGGTTTCAACTCTAAAGGAACTCTTTAAAAAAAAGATTTTAAGTTTTGGAAACCGGAATGAAAAAGTAGCAACTGCACGGTTTCTACTGTCAGATTGGCTCTAAGTGCCAAAAAGTGCTGGAAACGGGGAGATAAGCCTATTTTTGCAACAATGGTTAAAATCTTCAATTTTTCATCACAGATGTGCCCAAGATGCCCAAAAGCGCTGGAAACGGTGAGATAAGCCTATTTTTGCAACTTTGGTTAAAATCTTCAATTTTTCATCACAGATGTGCCCAAGATGCACAAAAGCGCTGGAAACGGTGAGATAAGCCTATTTTTGCAACTTTGGTTAAAATCTTCAATTTTTCATCACAGATGTGCCCAAGATGCACAAAAGCGCTTGAAACGGTGAGATAAGCCTATTTTTGCAACTTTGGTTAAAATCTTCAATTTTTCATCACAGATGTGCCCAAGATGCGCAAAAGCTCTGGAAACGGTGAGATAAGCCTATTTTTGCAACTTTGGTTAAAATCTTCAATTTTTCATCACAGATGTGCCCAAGATGCGCAAAAGCGCTGGAAACGGTGAGATAAGCCTATTTTTGCAACAATGTTTAAGGTTTGGAGGTTTCATAGACTAAAGTTGAAAATCAGTGGTTTGACTGCCATAATGAAATAGGGTCACTAATCAACGTGTTTTCTCAAAAGGCCTTCAGTCAAATTCCTTGATACTTAAAATGCATACAGTGGATTATAATAATGAAAAAGGATAATTTGAAATCTTGGTTTCAACTCTAAAGGAACTCTTTAAAAAAAAGATTTTAAGTTTTGGAAACCCCAATGAAAAAGTAGCAACTGCACGGTTTCTACTGTCAGATTGGCTCTAAGTGCCAAAAAGTGCTGGAAACGGGGAGATAAGCCTATTTTTGCAACAATGGTTAAAATCTTCAATTTTTCATCACAGATGTGCCCAAGATGCGCAAAAGCGCTAGAAACGGTGAGATAAGCCTATTTTTGCAACTTTGGTTAAAATCTTCAATTTTTCATCACAGATGTGCCCAAGATGCGCAAAAGCGCTGGAAACGGTGAGATAAGCCTATTTTTGCAACTTTGGTTAAAATCTTCATTTTTTCATCACAGATATGCCCAAGGTGCTCAAAAGTGCTGGAAACGGTGAGATAAGCCTAATTTTGCAACAATGTTTAAGGTTTGGAGGTTTCATAGACTAAAGTTGAAAATCAGTGGTTTGACTGCCATAATGAAATAGGGTCACTAATCAACTTGTTTTCTCAAAAGGCCTTCAGTCAAATTCCTTGATACTTAAAATGCATACAGTGGATTATAATAATGAAAAAGGATAATTTGAAATCTTGGTTTCAACTCTAAAGGAACTCTTTAAAAAAAAGATTTTAAGTTTTGGAAACCCCAATGAAAAAGTAGCAACTGCACGGTTTCTACTGTCAGATTGGCTCTAAGTGCCAAAAAGTGCTGGAAACGGGGAGATAAGCCTATTTTTGCAACAATGGTTAAAATCTTCAATTTTTCATCACAGATGTGCCCAAGATGCGCAAAAGCGCTGGAAACGGTGAGATAAGCCTATTTTTGCAACTTTGGTTAAAATCTTCAATTTTTCATCACAGATGTGCCCAAGATGCGCAAAAGCGCTGGAAACGGTGAGATAAGCCTATTTTTGCAACTTTGGTTAAAATCTTAAATTTTTCATCACAGATGTGCCCAAGATGCCCAAAAGCGCTGGAAACGGTGAGATAAGCCTATTTTTGCAACTTTTGTTAAAATCTTAAAGTTTTCATCACAGATGTGCCCAAGATGCCCAAAAGCGCTGGAAACGGTGAGATAAGCCTATTTTTGCAACTTTGGTTAAAATCTTCATTTTTTCATCACAGATATGTCCAAGGTGCGCAAAAGTGCTGGAAACGGTGAGATAAGCCTAATTTTGCAACAATGTTTAAGGTTTGGAGGTTTCATAGACTAAAGTTGAAAATCAGTGGTTTGACTGCCATAATGAAATAGGGTCACTAATCAACTTGTTTTCTCAAAAGGCCTTCAGTCAAATTCCTTGATACTTAAAATGCATACAGTGGATTATAATAATGAAAAAGGATAATTTGAAATCTTGGTTTCAACTCTAAAGGAACTCTTTAAAAAAAAGATTTTAAGTTTTGGAAACCCCAATGAAAAAGTAGCAACTGCACGGTTTCTACTGTCAGATTGGCTCTAAGTGCCAAAAAGTGCTGGAAACGGGGAGATAAGCCTATTTTTGCAACAATGGTTAAAATCTTCAATTTTTCATCACAGATGTGCCCAAGATGCGCAAAAGCGCTGGAAACGGTGAGATAAGCCTATTTTTGCAACTTTGGTTAAAATCTTCAATTTTTCATCACAGATGTGCCCAAGATGCGCAAAAGCGCTGGAAACGGTGAGATAAGCCTATTATTGCAACTTTGGTTAAAATCTTAAATTTTTCATCACAGATGTGCCCAAGATGCCCAAAAGCGCTGGAAACGGTGAGATAAGCCTATTTTTGCAACTTTTGTTAAAATCTTAAAGTTTTCATCACAGATGTGCCCAAGATGCCCAAAAGCGCTGGAAACGGTGAGATAAGCCTATTTTTGCAACTTTGGTTAAAATCTTCATTTTTTCATCACAGATATGTCCAAGGTGCGCAAAAGTGCTGGAAACGGTGAGATAAGCCTAATTTTGCAACAATGTTTAAGGTTTGGAGGTTTCATAGACTAAAGTTGAAAATCAGTGGTTTGACTGCCATAATGAAATAGGGTCACTAATCAACGTGTTTTCTCAAAAGGCCTTCAGTCAAATTCCTTGATACTTAAAATGCATACAGTGGATGATAATAATGAAAAAGGATAATTTGAAATCTTGGTTTCAACTCTAAAGGAACTCTTTAAAAAAAATATTTTAAGTTTTGGAAACCCCAATGAAAAAGTAGCAACTGCACGGTTTCTACTGTCAGATTGGCTCTAAGTGCCAAAAAGTGCTGGAAACGGGGAGATAAGCCTATTTTTGCAACTTTGGTTAAAATCTTCAATTTTTCATCACAGATGTGCCCAAGATGCGCAAAAGCGCTGGAAACGGTGAGATAAGCCTATTTTTGCAACTTTGGTTAAAATCTTCATTTTTTCATCACAGATATGCCCAAGGTGCTCAAAAGTGCTGGAAACGGTGAGATAAGCCTAATTTTGCAACAATGTTTAAGGTTTGGAGGTTTCATAGACTAAAGTTGAAAATCAGTGGTTTGACTGCCATAATGAAATAGGGTCACTAATCAACGTGTTTCCTCAAAAGGCCTTCAGTCAAATTCCTTGATACTTAAAATGCATACAGTGGATTATAATAATGAAAAAGGATAATTTGAAATCTTGGTTTCAACTCTAAAGGAACTCTTTAAAAAAAAGATTTTAAGTTTTGGAAACCCCAATGAAAAAGTAGCAACTGCACGGTTTCTACTGTCAGATTGGCTCTAAGTGCCAAAAAGTGCTGGAAACGGGGAGATAAGCCTATTTTTGCAACAATGGTTAAAATCTTCAATTTTTCATCACAGATGTGCCCAAGATGCGCAAAAGCGCTAGAAACGGTGAGATAAGCCTATTTTTGCAACTTTGGTTAAAATCTTCAATTTTTCATCACAGATGTGCCCAAGATGCGCAAAAGCGCTGGAAACGGTGAGATAAGCCTATTTTTGCAACTTTGGTTAAAATCTTCATTTTTTCATCACAGATATGCCCAAGGTGCTCAAAAGTGCTGGAAACGGTGAGATAAGCCTAATTTTGCAACAATGTTTAAGGTTTGGAGGTTTCATAGACTAAAGTTGAAAATCAGTGGTTTGACTGCCATAATGAAATAGGGTCACTAATCAACTTGTTTTCTCAAAAGGCCTTCAGTCAAATTCCTTGATACTTAAAATGCATACAGTGGATTATAATAATGAAAAAGGATAATTTGAAATCTTGGTTTCAACTCTAAAGGAACTCTTTAAAAAAAAGATTTTAAGTTTTGGAAACCCGAATGAAAAAGTAGCAACTGCACGGTTTCTACTGTCAGATTGGCTCTAAGTGCCAAAAAGTGCTGGAAACGGGGAGATAAGCCTATTTTTGCAACAATGGTTAAAATCTTCAATTTTTCATCACAGATGTGCCCAAGATGCACAAAAGCGCTGGAAACGGTGAGATAAGCCTATTTTTGCAACTTTGGTTAAAATCTTAAATTTTTCATCACAGATGTGCCCAAGATGCCCAAAAGCGCTGGAAACGGTGAGATAAGCCTATTTTTGCAACTTTGGTTAAAATCTTCAATTTTTCATCACAGATGTGCCCAAGATGCACAAAAGCGCTGGAAACGGTGAGATAAGCCTATTTTTGCAACTTTGGTTAAAATCTTCAATTTTTCATCACAGATGTGCCCAAGATGCACAAAAGCGCTTGAAACGGTGAGATAAGCCTATTTTTGCAACTTTGGTTAAAATCTTCAATTTTTCATCACAGATGTGCCCAAGATGCGCAAAAGCTCTGGAAACGGTGAGATAAGCCTATTTTTGCAACTTTGGTTAAAATCTTCAATTTTTCATCACAGATATGCCCAAGGTGCTCAAAAGTGCTGGAAACGGTGAGATAAGCCTAATTTTGCAACAATGTTTAAGGTTTGGAGGTTTCATAGACTAAAGTTGAAAATCAGTGGTTTGACTGCCATAATGAAATAGGGTCACTAATCAACTTGTTTTCTCAAAAGGCCTTCAGTCAAATTCCTTGATACTTAAAATGCATACAGTGGATTATAATAATGAAAAAGGATAATTTGAAATCTTGGTTTCAACTCTAAAGGAACTCTTTAAAAAAAAGATTTTAAGTTTTGGAAACCCCAATGAAAAAGTAGCAACTGCACGGTTTCTACTGTCAGATTGGCTCTAAGTGCCAAAAAGTGCTGGAAACGGGGAGATAAGCCTATTTTTGCAACAATGGTTAAAATCTTTAATTTTTCATCACAGATGTGCCCAAGATGCGCAAAAGCGCTGGAAACGGTGAGATAAGCCTATTTTTGCAACTTTGGTTAAAATCTTCAATTTTTCATCACAGATGTGCCCAAGATGCGCAAAAGCGCTGGAAACGGTGAGATAAGCCTATTTTTGCAACTTTGGTTAAAATCTTAAATTTTTCATCACAGATGTGCCCAAGATGCCCAAAAGCGCTGGAAACGGTGAGATAAGCCTATTTTTGCAACTTTTGTTAAAATCTTAAAGTTTTCATCACAGATGTGCCCAAGATGCCCAAAAGCGCTGGAAACGGTGAGATAAGCCTATTTTTGCAACTTTGGTTAAAATCTTCATTTTTTCATCACAGATATGTCCAAGGTGCGCAAAAGTGCTGGAAACGGTGAGATAAGCCTAATTTTGCAACAATGTTTAAGGTTTGGAGGTTTCATAGACTAAAGTTGAAAATCAGTGGTTTGACTGCCATAATGAAATAGGGTCACTAATCAACGTGTTTTCTCAAAAGGCCTTCAGTCAAATTCCTTGATACTTAAAATGCATACAGTGGATGATAATAATGAAAAAGGATAATTTGAAATCTTGGTTTCAACTCTAAAGGAACTCTTTAAAAAAAATATTTTAAGTTTTGGAAACCCCAATGAAAAAGTAGCAACTGCACGGTTTCTACTGTCAGATTGGCTCTAAGTGCCAAAAAGTGCTGGAAACGGGGAGATAAGCCTATTTTTGCAACTTTGGTTAAAATCTTCAATTTTTCATCACAGATGTGCCCAAGATGCGCAAAAGCGCTGGAAACGGTGAGATAAGCCTATTTTTGCAACTTTGGTTAAAATCTTAAATTTTTCATCACAGATGTGCCCAAGATGCCCAAAAGCGCTGGAAACGGTGAGATAAGCCTATTTTTGCAACTTTGGTTAAAATCTTCAATTTTTCATCACAGATGTGCCCAAGATGCCCAAAAGCGCTGGAAACGGTGAGATAAGCCTATTTTTGCAACTTTGGTTAAAATCTTCAATTTTTCATCACAGATATGCCCAAGGTGCGCAAAAGTGCTGGAAACGGTGAGATAAGCCTAATTTTGCAACAATGTTTAAGGTTTGGAGGTTTCATAGACTAAAGTTGAAAATCAGTGGTTTGACTGCCATAATGAAATAGGGTCACTAATCAACGTGTTTTCTCAAAAGGCCTTCAGTCAAATTCCTTGATACTTAAAATGCATACAGTGGATTATAATAATGAAAAAGGATAATTTGAAATCTTGGTTTCAACTCTAAAGGAACTCTTTAAAAAAAAGATTTTAAGTTTTGGAAACCCCAATGAAAAAGTAGCAACTGCACAGTTTCTACTGTCAGATTGGCTCTAAGTGCCAAAAAGTGCTGGAAACGGGGAGATAAGCCTATTTTTGCAACAATGGTTAAAATCTTCAATTTTTCATCACAGATGTGCCCAAGATGCGCAAAAGTGCTGGAAACGGTGAGATAAGCCTAATTTTGCAACAATGTTTAAGGTTTGGAGGTTTCATAGACTAAAGTTGAAAATCAGTGGTTTGACTGCCATAATGAAATAGGGTCACTAATCAACTTGTTTTCTCAAAAGGCCTTCAGTCAAATTCCTTGATACTTAAAATGCATACAGTGGATTATAATAATGAAAAAGGATAATTTGAAATCTTGGTTTCAACTCTAAAGGAACTCTTTAAAAAAAAGATTTTAAGTTTTGGAAACCCCAATGAAAAAGTAGCAACTGCACGGTTTCTACTGTCAGATTGGCTCTAAGTGCCAAAAAGTGCTAGAAACGGGGAGATAAGCCTATTTTTGCAACAATGGTTAAAATCTTCAATTTTTCATCACAGATGTGCCCAAGATGCGCAAAAGCGCTGGAAACGGTGAGATAAGCCTATTTTTGCAACTTTGGTTAAAATCTTAAATTTTTCATCACAGATGTGCCCAAGATGCCCAAAAGCGCTGGAAACGGTGAGATAAGCCTATTTTTGCAACTTTGGTTAAAATCTTCAATTTTTCATCACAGATGTGCCCAAGATGCACAAAAGCGCTGGAAACGGTGAGATAAGCCTATTTTTGCAACTTTGGTTAAAATCTTCAATTTTTCATCACAGATGTGCCCAAGATGCACAAAAGCGCTTGAAACGGTGAGATAAGCCTATTTTTGCAACTTTGGTTAAAATCTTCAATTTTTCATCACAGATGTGCCCAAGATGCGCAAAAGCTCTGGAAACGGTGAGATAAGCCTATTTTTGCAACTTTGGTTAAAATCTTCAATTTTTCATCACAGATGTGCCCAAGATGCGCAAAAGCGCTGGAAACGGTGAGATAAGCCTATTTTTGCAACTTTGGTTAAAATCTTCATTTTTTCATCACAGATATGCCCAAGGTGCTCAAAAGTGCTGGAAACGGTGAGATAAGCCTAATTTTGCAACAATGTTTAAGGTTTGGAGGTTTCATAGACTAAAGTTGAAAATCAGTGGTTTGACTGCCATAATGAAATAGGGTCACTAATCAACGTGTTTCCTCAAAAGGCCTTCAGTCAAATTCCTTGATACTTAAAATGCATACAGTGGATTATAATAATGAAAAAGGATAATTTGAAATCTTGGTTTCAACTCTAAAGGAACTCTTTAAAAAAAAGATTTTAAGTTTTGGAAACCCCAATGAAAAAGTAGCAACTGCACGGTTTCTACTGTCAGATTGGCTCTAAGTGCCAAAAAGTGCTGGAAACGGGGAGATAAGCCTATTTTTGCAACAATGGTTAAAATCTTCAATTTTTCATCACAGATGTGCCCAAGATGCGCAAAAGCGCTAGAAACGGTGAGATAAGCCTATTTTTGCAACTTTGGTTAAAATCTTCAATTTTTCATCACAGATGTGCCCAAGATGCGCAAAAGCGCTGGAAACGGTGAGATAAGCCTATTTTTGCAACTTTGGTTAAAATCTTCATTTTTTCATCACAGATATGCCCAAGGTGCTCAAAAGTGCTGGAAACGGTGAGATAAGCCTAATTTTGCAACAATGTTTAAGGTTTGGAGGTTTCATAGACTAAAGTTGAAAATCAGTGGTTTGACTGCCATAATGAAATAGGGTCACTAATCAACTTGTTTTCTCAAAAGGCCTTCAGTCAAATTCCTTGATACTTAAAATGCATACAGTGGATTATAATAATGAAAAAGGATAATTTGAAATCTTGGTTTCAACTCTAAAGGAACTCTTTAAAAAAAAGATTTTAAGTTTTGGAAACCCGAATGAAAAAGTAGCAACTGCACGGTTTCTACTGTCAGATTGGCTCTAAGTGCCAAAAAGTGCTGGAAACGGGGAGATAAGCCTATTTTTGCAACAATGGTTAAAATCTTCAATTTTTCATCACAGATGTGCCCAAGATGCACAAAAGCGCTGGAAACGGTGAGATAAGCCTATTTTTGCAACTTTGGTTAAAATCTTAAATTTTTCATCACAGATGTGCCCAAGATGCGCAAAAGCGCTGGAAACGGTGAGATAAGCCTATTTTTGCAACTTTGGTTAAAATCTTCATTTTTTCATCACAGATATGCCCAAGGTGCTCAAAACTGCTGGAAACGGTGAGATAAGCCTAATTTTGCAACAATGTTTAAGGTTTGGAGGTTTCATAGACTAAAGTTGAAAATCAGTGGTTTGACTGCCATAATGAAATAGGGTCACTAATCAACTTGTTTTCTCAAAAGGCCTTCAGTCAAATTCCTTGATACTTAAAATGCATACAGTGGATTATAATAATGAAAAAGGATAATTTGAAATCTTGGTTTCAACTCTAAAGGAACTCTTTAAAAAAAAGATTTTAAGTTTTGGAAACCCCAATGAAAAAGTAGCAACTGCACGGTTTCTACTGTCAGATTGGCTCTAAGTGCCAAAAAGTGCTGGAAACGGGGAGATAAGCCTATTTTTGCAACAATGGTTAAAATCTTCAATTTTTCATCACAGATGTGCCCAAGATGCGCAAAAGCGCTGGAAACGGTGAGATAAGCCTATTTTTGCAACTTTGGTTAAAATCTTCAATTTTTCATCACAGATGTGCCCAAGATGCGCAAAAGCGCTGGAAACGGTGAGATAAGCCTATTTTTGCAACTTTGGTTAAAATCTTAAATTTTTCATCACAGATGTGCCCAAGATGCCCAAAAGCGCTGGAAACGGTGAGATAAGCCTATTTTTGCAACTTTTGTTAAAATCTTAAAGTTTTCATCACAGATGTGCCCAAGATGCCCAAAAGCGCTGGAAACGGTGAGATAAGCCTATTTTTGCAACTTTGGTTAAAATCTTCATTTTTTCATCACAGATATGTCCAAGGTGCGCAAAAGTGCTGGAAACGGTGAGATAAGCCTAATTTTGCAACAATGTTTAAGGTTTGGAGGTTTCATAGACTAAAGTTGAAAATCAGTGGTTTGACTGCCATAATGAAATAGGGTCACTAATCAACTTGTTTTCTCAAAAGGCCTTCAGTCAAATTCCTTGATACTTAAAATGCATACAGTGGATTATAATAATGAAAAAGGATAATTTGAAATCTTGGTTTCAACTCTAAAGGAACTCTTTAAAAAAAAGATTTTAAGTTTTGGAAACCCCAATGAAAAAGTAGCAACTGCACGGTTTCTACTGTCAGATTGGCTCTAAGTGCCAAAAAGTGCTGGAAACGGGGAGATAAGCCTATTTTTGCAACAATGGTTAAAATCTTCAATTTTTCATCACAGATGTGCCCAAGATGCGCAAAAGCGCTGGAAACGGTGAGATAAGCCTATTTTTGCAACTTTGGTTAAAATCTTCAATTTTTCATCACAGATGTGCCCAAGATGCGCAAAAGCGCTGGAAACGGTGAGATAAGCCTATTTTTGCAACTTTGGTTAAAATCTTAAATTTTTCATCACAGATGTGCCCAAGATGCCCAAAAGCGCTGGAAACGGTGAGATAAGCCTATTTTTGCAACTTTTGTTAAAATCTTAAAGTTTTCATCACAGATGTGCCCAAGATGCCCAAAAGCGCTGGAAACGGTGAGATAAGCCTATTTTTGCAACTTTGGTTAAAATCTTCATTTTTTCATCACAGATATGTCCAAGGTGCGCAAAAGTGCTGGAAACGGTGAGATAAGCCTAATTTTGCAACAATGTTTAAGGTTTGGAGGTTTCATAGACTAAAGTTGAAAATCAGTGGTTTGACTGCCATAATGAAATAGGGTCACTAATCAACGTGTTTTCTCAAAAGGCCTTCAGTCAAATTCCTTGATACTTAAAATGCATACAGTGGATGATAATAATGAAAAAGGATAATTTGAAATCTTGGTTTCAACTCTAAAGGAACTCTTTAAAAAAAATATTTTAAGTTTTGGAAACCCCAATGAAAAAGTAGCAACTGCACGGTTTCTACTGTCAGATTGGCTCTAAGTGCCAAAAAGTGCTGGAAACGGGGAGATAAGCCTATTTTTGCAACTTTGGTTAAAATCTTCAATTTTTCATCACAGATGTGCCCAAGATGCGCAAAAGCGCTGGAAACGGTGAGATAAGCCTATTTTTGCAACTTTGGTTAAAATCTTCATTTTTTCATCACAGATATGCCCAAGGTGCTCAAAAGTGCTGGAAACGGTGAGATAAGCCTAATTTTGCAACAATGTTTAAGGTTTGGAGGTTTCATAGACTAAAGTTGAAAATCAGTGGTTTGACTGCCATAATGAAATAGGGTCACTAATCAACGTGTTTCCTCAAAAGGCCTTCAGTCAAATTCCTTGATACTTAAAATGCATACAGTGGATTATAATAATGAAAAAGGATAATTTGAAATCTTGGTTTCAACTCTAAAGGAACTCTTTAAAAAAAAGATTTTAAGTTTTGGAAACCCCAATGAAAAAGTAGCAACTGCACGGTTTCTACTGTCAGATTGGCTCTAAGTGCCAAAAAGTGCTGGAAACGGGGAGATAAGCCTATTTTTGCAACAATGGTTAAAATCTTCAATTTTTCATCACAGATGTGCCCAAGATGCGCAAAAGCGCTAGAAACGGTGAGATAAGCCTATTTTTGCAACTTTGGTTAAAATCTTCAATTTTTCATCACAGATGTGCCCAAGATGCGCAAAAGCGCTGGAAACGGTGAGATAAGCCTATTTTTGCAACTTTGGTTAAAATCTTCATTTTTTCATCACAGATATGCCCAAGGTGCTCAAAAGTGCTGGAAACGGTGAGATAAGCCTAATTTTGCAACAATGTTTAAGGTTTGGAGGTTTCATAGACTAAAGTTGAAAATCAGTGGTTTGACTGCCATAATGAAATAGGGTCACTAATCAACTTGTTTTCTCAAAAGGCCTTCAGTCAAATTCCTTGATACTTAAAATGCATACAGTGGATTATAATAATGAAAAAGGATAATTTGAAATCTTGGTTTCAACTCTAAAGGAACTCTTTAAAAAAAAGATTTTAAGTTTTGGAAACCCGAATGAAAAAGTAGCAACTGCACGGTTTCTACTGTCAGATTGGCTCTAAGTGCCAAAAAGTGCTGGAAACGGGGAGATAAGCCTATTTTTGCAACAATGGTTAAAATCTTCAATTTTTCATCACAGATGTGCCCAAGATGCACAAAAGCGCTGGAAACGGTGAGATAAGCCTATTTTTGCAACTTTGGTTAAAATCTTAAATTTTTCATCACAGATGTGCCCAAGATGCCCAAAAGCGCTGGAAACGGTGAGATAAGCCTATTTTTGCAACTTTGGTTAAAATCTTCAATTTTTCATCACAGATGTGCCCAAGATGCACAAAAGCGCTGGAAACGGTGAGATAAGCCTATTTTTGCAACTTTGGTTAAAATCTTCAATTTTTCATCACAGATGTGCCCAAGATGCACAAAAGCGCTTGAAACGGTGAGATAAGCCTATTTTTGCAACTTTGGTTAAAATCTTCAATTTTTCATCACAGATGTGCCCAAGATGCGCAAAAGCTCTGGAAACGGTGAGATAAGCCTATTTTTGCAACTTTGGTTAAAATCTTCAATTTTTCATCACAGATATGCCCAAGGTGCTCAAAAGTGCTGGAAACGGTGAGATAAGCCTAATTTTGCAACAATGTTTAAGGTTTGGAGGTTTCATAGACTAAAGTTGAAAATCAGTGGTTTGACTGCCATAATGAAATAGGGTCACTAATCAACTTGTTTTCTCAAAAGGCCTTCAGTCAAATTCCTTGATACTTAAAATGCATACAGTGGATTATAATAATGAAAAAGGATAATTTGAAATCTTGGTTTCAACTCTAAAGGAACTCTTTAAAAAAAAGATTTTAAGTTTTGGAAACCCCAATGAAAAAGTAGCAACTGCACGGTTTCTACTGTCAGATTGGCTCTAAGTGCCAAAAAGTGCTGGAAACGGGGAGATAAGCCTATTTTTGCAACAATGGTTAAAATCTTCAATTTTTCATCACAGATGTGCCCAAGATGCGCAAAAGCGCTGGAAACGGTGAGATAAGCCTATTTTTGCAACTTTGGTTAAAATCTTCAATTTTTCATCACAGATGTGCCCAAGATGCGCAAAAGCGCTGGAAACGGTGAGATAAGCCTATTTTTGCAACTTTGGTTAAAATCTTAAATTTTTCATCACAGATGTGCCCAAGATGCCCAAAAGCGCTGGAAACGGTGAGATAAGCCTATTTTTGCAACTTTTGTTAAAATCTTAAAGTTTTCATCACAGATGTGCCCAAGATGCCCAAAAGCGCTGGAAACGGTGAGATAAGCCTATTTTTGCAACTTTGGTTAAAATCTTCATTTTTTCATCACAGATATGTCCAAGGTGCGCAAAAGTGCTGGAAACGGTGAGATAAGCCTAATTTTGCAACAATGTTTAAGGTTTGGAGGTTTCATAGACTAAAGTTGAAAATCAGTGGTTTGACTGCCATAATGAAATAGGGTCACTAATCAACGTGTTTTCTCAAAAGGCCTTCAGTCAAATTCCTTGATACTTAAAATGCATACAGTGGATGATAATAATGAAAAAGGATAATTTGAAATCTTGGTTTCAACTCTAAAGGAACTCTTTAAAAAAAATATTTTAAGTTTTGGAAACCCCAATGAAAAAGTAGCAACTGCACGGTTTCTACTGTCAGATTGGCTCTAAGTGCCAAAAAGTGCTGGAAACGGGGAGATAAGCCTATTTTTGCAACTTTGGTTAAAATCTTCAATTTTTCATCACAGATGTGCCCAAGATGCGCAAAAGCGCTGGAAACGGTGAGATAAGCCTATTTTTGCAACTTTGGTTAAAATCTTAAATTTTTCATCACAGATGTGCCCAAGATGCCCAAAAGCGCTGGAAACGGTGAGATAAGCCTATTTTTGCAACTTTGGTTAAAATCTTCAATTTTTCATCACAGATGTGCCCAAGATGCCCAAAAGCGCTGGAAACGGTGAGATAAGCCTATTTTTGCAACTTTGGTTAAAATCTTCAATTTTTCATCACAGATATGCCCAAGGTGCGCAAAAGTGCTGGAAACGGTGAGATAAGCCTAATTTTGCAACAATGTTTAAGGTTTGGAGGTTTCATAGACTAAAGTTGAAAATCAGTGGTTTGACTGCCATAATGAAATAGGGTCACTAATCAACGTGTTTTCTCAAAAGGCCTTCAGTCAAATTCCTTGATACTTAAAATGCATACAGTGGATTATAATAATGAAAAAGGATAATTTGAAATCTTGGTTTCAACTCTAAAGGAACTCTTTAAAAAAAAGATTTTAAGTTTTGGAAACCCCAATGAAAAAGTAGCAACTGCACAGTTTCTACTGTCAGATTGGCTCTAAGTGCCAAAAAGTGCTGGAAACGGGGAGATAAGCCTATTTTTGCAACAATGGTTAAAATCTTCAATTTTTCATCACAGATGTGCCCAAGATGCGCAAAAGTGCTGGAAACGGTGAGATAAGCCTAATTTTGCAACAATGTTTAAGGTTTGGAGGTTTCATAGACTAAAGTTGAAAATCAGTGGTTTGACTGCCATAATGAAATAGGGTCACTAATCAACTTGTTTTCTCAAAAGGCCTTCAGTCAAATTCCTTGATACTTAAAATGCATACAGTGGATTATAATAATGAAAAAGGATAATTTGAAATCTTGGTTTCAACTCTAAAGGAACTCTTTAAAAAAAAGATTTTAAGTTTTGGAAACCCCAATGAAAAAGTAGCAACTGCACGGTTTCTACTGTCAGATTGGCTCTAAGTGCCAAAAAGTGCTGGAAACGGGGAGATAAGCCTATTTTTGCAACAATGGTTAAAATCTTCAATTTTTCATCACAGATGTGCCCAAGATGCGCAAAAGCGCTGGAAACGGTGAGATAAGCCTATTTTTGCAACTTTGGTTAAAATCTTCAATTTTTCATCACAGATGTGCCCAAGATGCGCAAAAGCGCTGGAAACGGTGAGATAAGCCTATTTTTGCAACTTTGGTTAAAATCTTAAATTTTTCATCACAGATGTGCCCAAGATGCCCAAAAGCGCTGGAAACGGTGAGATAAGCCTATTTTTGCAACTTTTGTTAAAATCTTCAATTTTTCATTACAGATGTGCCCAAGATGCCCAAAAGCGCTGGAAACGGTGAGATAAGCCTATTTTTGCAACTTTGGTTAAAATCTTCAATTTTTCATCACAGATATGCCCAAGGTGCGCAAAAGTGCTGGAAACGGTGAGATAAGCCTAATTTTGCAACAATGTTTAAGGTTTGGAGGTTTCATAGACTAAAGTTGAAAATCAGTGGTTTGACTGCCATAATGAAATAGGGTCACTAATCAACGTGTTTTCTCAAAAGGCCTTCAGTCAAATTCCTTGATACTTAAAATGCATACAGTGGATTATAATAATGAAAAAGGATAATTTGAAATCTTGGTTTCAACTCTAAAGGAACTCTTTAAAAAAAATATTTTATGTTTTGGAAACCCCAATGAAAAAGTAGCAACTGCACGGTTTCTACTGTCAGATTGGCTCTAAGTGCCAAAAAGTGCTGGAAACGGGGAGATAAGCCTATTTTTGCAACTTTGGTTAAAATCTTCAATTTTTCATCACAGATGTGCCCAAGATGCGCAAAAGCGCTGGAAACGGTGAGATAAGCCTATTTTTGCAACTTTGGTTAAAATCTTAAATTTTTCATCACAGATGTGCCCAAGATGCCCAAAAGTGCTGGAAACGGTGAGATAAGCCTATTTTTGCAACTTTGGTTAAAATCTTCAATTTTTCATCACAGATATGCCCAAGGTGCGCAAAAGTGCTGGAAACGGTGAGATAAGCCTAATTTTGCAACAATGTTTAAGGTTTGGAGGTTTCATAGACTAAATTTGAAAATCAGTGGTTTGACTGCCATAATGAAATAGGGTCACTAATCAACGTGTTTTCTCAAAAGGCCTTCAGTCAAATTCCTTGATACTTAAAATGCATACAGTGGATGATAATAATGAAAAAGGATAATTTGAAATCTTGGTTTCAACTCTAAAGGAACTCTTTAAAAAAAATATTTTAAGTTTTGGAAACCCCAATGAAAAAGTAGCAACTGCACGGTTTCTACTGTCAGATTGGCTCTAAGTGCCAAAAAGTGCTGGAAACGGGGAGATAAGCCTATTTTTGCAACTTTGGTTAAAATCTTCAATTTTTCATCACAGATGTGCCCAAGATGCGCAAAAGCGCTGGAAACGGTGAGATAAGCCTATTTTTGCAACTTTGGTTAAAATCTTAAATTTTTCATCACAGATGTGCCCAAGATGCCCAAAAGCGCTGGAAACGGTGAGATAAGCCTATTTTTGCAACTTTTGTTAAAATCTTCAATTTTTCATCACAGATGTGCCCAAGATGCCCAAAAGCGCTGGAAACGGTGAGATAAGCCTATTTTTGCAACTTTGGTTAAAATCTTCATTTTTTCATCACAGATATGCCCAAGGTGCTCAAAAGTGCTGGAAACGGTGAGATAAGCCTAATTTTGCAACAATGTTTAAGGTTTGGAGGTTTCATAGACTAAAGTTGAAAATCAGTGGTTTGACTGCCATAATGAAATAGGGTCACTAATCAACGTGTTTTCTCAAAAGGCCTTCAGTCAAATTCCTTGATACTTAAAATGCATACAGTGGATTATAATAATGAAAAAGGATAATTTGAAATCTTGGTTTCAACTCTAAAGTAACTCTTTAAAAAAAAGATTTTAAGTTTTGGAAACCCCAATGAAAAAGTAGCAACTGCACGGTTTCTACTGTCAGATTGGCTCTAAGTGCCAAAAAGTGCTGGAAACGGGGAGATAAGCCTATTTTTGCAACAATGGTTAAAATCTTCAATTTTTCATCACAGATGTGCCCAAGATGCGCAAAAGCGCTAGAAACGGTGAGATAAGCCTATTTTTGCAACTTTGGTTAAAATCTTCAATTTTTCATCACAGATATGCCCAAGGTGCTCAAAAGTGCTGGAAACGGTGAGATAAGCCTAATTTTGCAACAATGTTTAAGGTTTGGAGGTTTCATAGACTAAAGTTGAAAATCAGTGGTTTGACTGCCATAATGAAATAGGGTCACTAATCAACTTGTTTTCTCAAAAGGCCTTCAGTCAAATTCCTTGATACTTAAAATGCATACAGTGGATTATAATAATGAAAAAGGATAATTTGAAATCTTGGTTTCAACTCTAAAGGAACTCTTTAAAAAAAAGATTTTAAGTTTTGGAAACCCCAATGAAAAAGTAGCAACTGCACGGTTTCTACTGTCAGATTGGCTCTAAGTGCCAAAAAGTGCTGGAAACGGGGAGATAAGCCTATTTTTGCAACAATGGTTAAAATCTTCAATTTTTCATCACAGATGTGCCCAAGATGCGCAAAAGCGCTGGAAACGGTGAGATAAGCCTATTTTTGCAACTTTGGTTAAAATCTTCAATTTTTCATCACAGATGTGCCCAAGATGCGCAAAAGCGCTGGAAACGGTGAGATAAGCCTATTTTTGCAACTTTGGTTAAAATCTTAAATTTTTCATCACAGATGTGCCCAAGATGCCCAAAAGCGCTGGAAACGGTGAGATAAGCCTATTTTTGCAACTTTTGTTAAAATCTTAAAGTTTTCATCACAGATGTGCCCAAGATGCCCAAAAGCGCTGGAAACGGTGAGATAAGCCTATTTTTGCAACTTTGGTTAAAATCTTCATTTTTTCATCACAGATATGTCCAAGGTGCGCAAAAGTGCTGGAAACGGTGAGATAAGCCTAATTTTGCAACAATGTTTAAGGTTTGGAGGTTTCATAGACTAAAGTTGAAAATCAGTGGTTTGACTGCCATAATGAAATAGGGTCACTAATCAACGTGTTTTCTCAAAAGGCCTTCAGTCAAATTCCTTGATACTTAAAATGCATACAGTGGATTATAATAATGAAAAAGGATAATTTGAAATCTTGGTTTCAACTCTAAAGGAACTCTTTAAAAAAAAGATTTTAAGTTTTGGAAACCCCAATGAAAAAGTAGCAACTGCACGGTTTCTACTGTCAGATTGGCTCTAAGTGCCAAAAAGTGCTGAAAACGGGGAGATAAGCCTATTTTTGCAACAATGGTTAAAATCTTCAATTTTTCATCACAGATGTGCCCAAGATGCGCAAAAGCGCTGGAAACGGTGAGATAAGCCTATTTTTGCAACTTTGGTTAAAATCTTCAATTTTTCATCACAGATGTGCCCAAGATGCGCAAAAGCGCTGGAAACGGTGAGATAAGCCTATTTTTGCAACTTTGGTTAAAATCTTAAATTTTTCATCACAGATGTGCCCAAGATGCCCAAAAGCGCTGGAAACGGTGAGATAAGCCTATTTTTGCAACTTTTGTTAAAATCTTAAAGTTTTCATCACAGATGTGCCCAAGATGCCCAAAAGCGCTGGAAACGGTGAGATAAGCCTATTTTTGCAACTTTGGTTAAAATCTTCATTTTTTCATCACAGATATGTCCAAGGTGCGCAAAAGTGCTGGAAACGGTGAGATAAGCCTAATTTTGCAACAATGTTTAAGGTTTGGAGGTTTCATAGACTAAAGTTGAAAATCAGTGGTTTGACTGCCATAATGAAATAGGGTCACTAATCAACGTGTTTTCTCAAAAGGCCTTCAGTCAAATTCCTTGATACTTAAAATGCATACAGTGGATTATAATAATGAAAAAGGATAATTTGAAATCTTGGTTTCAACTCTAAAGGAACTCTTTAAAAAAAATATTTTAAGTTTTGGAAACCCCAATGAAAAAGTAGCAACTGCACGGTTTCTACTGTCAGATTGGCTCTAAGTGCCAAAAAGTGCTGGAAACGGGGAGATAAGCCTATTTTTGCAACTTTGGTTTAAATCTTCAATTTTTCATCACAGATGTGCCCAAGATGCGCAAAAGCGCTGGAAACGGTGAGATAAGCCTATTTTTGCAACTTTGGTTAAAATCTTAAATTTTTCATCACAGATGTGCCCAAGATGCCCAAAAGCGCTGGAAACGGTGAGATAAGCCTATTTTTGCAACTTTTGTTAAAATCTTCAATTTTTCATTACAGATGTGCCCAAGATGCCCAAAAGCGCTGGAAACGGTGAGATAAGCCTATTTTTGCAACTTTGGTTAAAATCTTCAATTTTTCATCACAGATATGCCCAAGGTGCGCAAAAGTGCTGGAAACGGTGAGATAAGCCTAATTTTGCAACAATGTTTAAGGTTTGGAGGTTTCATAGACTAAAGTTGAAAATCAGTGGTTTGACTGCCATAATGAAATAGGGTCACTAATCAACGTGTTTTCTCAAAAGGCCTTCAGTCAAATTCCTTGATACTTAAAATGCATACAGTGGATTATAATAATGAAAAAGGATAATTTGAAATCTTGGTTTCAACTCTAAAGGAACTCTTTAAAAAAAATATTTTATGTTTTGGAAACCCCAATGAAAAAGTAGCAACTGCACGGTTTCTACTGTCAGATTGGCTCTAAGTGCCAAAAAGTGCTGGAAACGGGGAGATAAGCCTATTTTTGCAACTTTGGTTAAAATCTTCAATTTTTCATCACAGATGTGCCCAAGATGCGCAAAAGCGCTGGAAACGGTGAGATAAGCCTATTTTTGCAACTTTGGTTAAAATCTTAAATTTTTCATCACAGATGTGCCCAAGATGCCCAAAAGCGCTGGAAACGGTGAGATAAGCCTATTTTTGCAACTTTGGTTAAAATCTTCAATTTTTCATCACAGATATGCCCAAGGTGCGCAAAAGTGCTGGAAACGGTGAGATAAGCCTAATTTTGCAACAATGTTTAAGGTTTGGAGGTTTCATAGACTAAATTTGAAAATCAGTGGTTTGACTGCCATAATGAAATAGGGTCACTAATCAACGTGTTTTCTCAAAAGGCCTTCAGTCAAATTCCTTGATACTTAAAATGTATACAGTGGATTATAATAATGAAAAAGGATAATTTTAAATCTTGGTTTCAACTCTAAAGGAACTCTTTAAAAAAAAGATTTTAAGTTTTGGAAACCCCAATGAAAAAGTAGCAACTGCACGGTTTCTACTGTCAGATTGGCTCTAAGTGCCAAAAAGTGCTGGAAACGGGGAGATAAGCCTATTTTTGCAACAATGGTTAAAATCTTCAATTTTTCATCACAGATGTGCCCAAGATGCACAAAAGCGCTGGAAACGGTGAGATAAGCCTATTTTTGCAACTTTGGTTAAAATCTTCAATTTTTCATCACAGATGTGCCCAAGATGCACAAAAGCGCTGGAAACGGTGAGATAAGCCTATTTTTGCAACTTTGGTTAAAATCTTCAATTTTTCATCACAGATGTGCCCAAGATGCACAAAAGCGCTGGAAACGGTGAGATAAGCCTATTTTTGCAACTTTGGTTAAAATCTTCAATTTTTCATCACAGATGTGCCCAAGATGCCCAAAAGCGCTGGAAACGGTGAGATAAGCCTATTTTTGCAACTTTGGTTAAAATCTTAAATTTTTCATCACAGATGTGCCCAAGATGCACAAAAGCGCTGGAAACGGTGAGATAAGCCTATTTTTGCAACTTTGGTTAAAATCTTCATTTTTTCATCACAGATATGCCCAAGGTGCACAAAAGTGCTGGAAACGGTGAGATAAGCCTAATTTTGCAACAATGTTTAAGGTTTGGAGGTTTCATAGACTAAAGTTGAAATCAGTGGTTTGACTGCCATAATGAAATAGGGTCACTAATCAACGTGTTTTCTCAAAAGGCCTTCAGTCAAATTCCTTGATACTTAAAATGCATACAGTGGATTATAATAATGAAAAAGAATAATTTGAAATCTTGGTTTCAACTCTAAAGGAACTCTTTAAAAAAAAGATTTTATGTTTTGGAAACCCCAATGAAAAAGTAGCAACTGCACGGTTTCTACTGTCAGATTGGCTCTAGTGCCAAAAAGTGCTGGAAACGGGGAGATAAGCCTTTTTTTGCAACAATGGTTAAAATCTTCAATTTTTCATCACAGATGTGCCCAAGATGCACAAAAGCGCTGGAAACGGTGAGATAAGCCTATTTTTGCAACTTTGGTTAAAATCTTCAATTTTTCATCACAGATGTGCCCAAGATGCACAAAAGCGCTGGAAACGGGGAGATAAGCCTATTTTTGCAACTTTGGTTAAAATCTTCAATTTTTCATCACAGATGTGCCCAAGATGCCCAAAAGCGCTGGAAACGGTGAGATAAGCCTATTTTTGCAACTTTGGTTAAAATCTTCAATTTTTCATCACAGATGTGCCCAAGATGCACAAAAGCGCTGGAAACGGTGAGATAAGCCTATTTTTGCAACTTTGGTTAAAATGTTAAATTTTTCATCACAGATGTGCCCAAGATGCCCAAAAGCGCTGGAAACGGTGAGATAAGCCTATTTTTGCAACTTTGGTTAAAATCTTCATTTTTTCATCACAGATATGCCCAAGGTGCACAAAAGTGCTGGAAACGGTGAGATAAGCCTAATTTTGCAACAATGTTTAAGGTTTGGAGGTTTCATAGACTAAAGTTGAAAATCAGTGGTTTGACTGCCATAATGAAATAGGGTCACTAATCAACGTGTTTTCTCAAAAGGCCTTCAGTCAAATTCCTTGATACTTAAAATGCATACAGTGGATTATAATAATGAAAAAGGATAATTTGAAATCTTGTTTTCAACTCTAAAGGAACTCTTTAAAAAAAAGATTTTAAGTTTTGGAAACCCCAATGAAAAAGTAGCAACTGCACAGTTTGTCAGATTGGCTCTAAGTGCCAAAAAGTGCTGGAAACGGGGAGATAAGCCTATTTTTGCAACTTTGGTTAAAATCTTCATTTTTTCATCACAGATATGCCCAAGGTGAACAAAAGTGCTGGAAACGGTGATATAAGCCTAATTTTGCAACAATGTTTAAGATGTGGAGGTTTCATAGACTAAAGTTGAAAATCAGTGGTTTGACTGCCATAATGAAATAGGGTCACTAATCAACGTGTTTTCTCAAAAGGCCTTCAGTCAAATTCCTTGATACTTAAAATGCATACAGTGGATTATAATAATGAAAAAGGATAATTTGAAATCTTGGTTTCAACTCTAAAGAAACTCTTTAAAAAAAAGATTTTAAGTTTTGGAAACCCCAATGAAAAAGTAGCAACTGCACGGTTTCTACTGTCAGATTGGCTCTAAGTGCCAAAAAGTGCTGGAAACGGGGAGATAAGCCTATTTTTGCAACAATGGTTAAAATCTTCAATTTTTCATCACAGATGTGCCAAAGATGCACAAAAGCGCTGGAAACGGTGAGATAAGCCTATTTTTGCAACTTTGGTTAAAATCTTCAATTTTTCATCACAGATGTGCCCAAGATGCGCAAAAGCGCTGGAAACGGTGAGATAAGCCTATTTTTGCAACTTTGGTTAAAATCTTAAATTTTTCATCACAGATGTGCCCAAGATGCCCAAAAGCGCTGGAAACGGTGAGATAAGCCTATTTTTGCAACTTTGGTTAAAATCTTCATTTTTTCATCACAGATATGCCCAAGGTGCACAAAAGTGCTGGAAACGGTGAGATAAGCCGAATTTTGCAACAATGTTTAAGGTTTGGAGGTTTCATAGACTAAAGTTGAAAATCAGTGGTTTGACTGCCATAATGAAATAGGGTCACTAATCAATGTGTTTTCTCAAAAGGCCTTCAGTCAAATTCCTTGATACTTAAAATGCATACAGTGGATTATAATAATGAAAAAGGATAATTTGAAATCTTGGTTTCAACTCTAAAGGAACTCTTTAAAAAAAAGATTTTAAGTTTTGGAAACCCCAATGAAAAAGTAGCAACTGCACGGTTTCTACTGTCAGATTGGCTCTAAGTGCCAAAAAGTGCTGGAAACGGGGAGATAAGCCTATTTTTGCAACAATGGTTAAAATCTTCAATTTTTCATCACAGATGTGCCAAAGATGCCCAAAAGCGCTGGAAACGGTGAGATAAGCCTATTTTTGCAACTTTGGTTAAAATCTTAAATTTTTCATCACAGATATGCCCAAGGTGCACAAAAGTGCATGAAACGGTGAGATAAGCCTAATTTTGCAACAATGTTTAAGGTTTGGAGGTTTCATAGACTAAAGTTGAAAATCAGTGGTTTGACTGCCATAATGAAATAGGGTCACTAATCAACGTGTTTTCTCAAAAGGCCTTCAGTCAAATTCCTTGATACTTAAAATGCATACAGTGGATTATAATAATGAAAAAGGATAATTTGAAATCTTGGTTTCAACTCTAAAGGAACTCTTTAAAAAAAAGATTTTAAGTTTTGGAAACCCCAATGAAAAAGTAGCAACTGCACAGTTTGTCAGATTGGCTCTAAGTGCCAAAAAGTGCTGGAAACGGGGAGATAAGCCTATTTTTGCAACAATGGTTAAAATCTTCAATTTTTCATCACAGATGTGTCCAAGATGCACAAAAGCGCTGGAAACGGTGAGATAAGCCTATTTTTGCAACTTTGGTTAAAATCTTCAATTTTTCATCACAGATGTGCCCAAGATGCACAAAAGCGCTGGAAACGGTGAGATAAGCCTATTTTTGCAACAATGGTTAAAATCTTCAATTTTTCATCACAGATGTGTCCAAGATGCACAAAAGCGCTGGAAACGGTGAGATAAGCCTATTTTTGCAACTTTGGTTAAAATCTTCAATTTTTCATCACAGATGTGCCCAAGATGCCCAAAAGCGCTGGAAACGGTGAGATAAGCCTATTTTTGCAACTTTGGTTAAAATCTTCAATTTTTCATCACAGATGTGCCCAAGATGCACAAAAGCGCTGGAAACGGTGAGATAAGCCTATTTTTGCAACAATGGTTAAAATCTTCAATTTTTCATCACAGATGTGCCCAAGATGCGCAAAAGCGCTGGAAACGGTGAGATAAGCCTATTTTTGCAACTTTGGTTAAAATCTTCAATTTTTCATCACAGATGTGCCCAAGATGCGCAAAAGCGCTGGAAACGGTGAGATAAGCCTATTTTTGCAACTTTGGTTAAAATCTTAAATTTTTCATCACAGATGTGCCCAAGATGCCCAAAAGCGCTGGAAACGGGGAGATAAGCCTATTTTTGCAACTTTGGTTAAAGTCTTCATTTTTTCACTACAGATATGCCCAAGGTGCACAAAAGGGCTGGAAACGGTGAGATAAGCCTAATTTTGCAACAATGTTTAAGGTTTGGAGGTTTCATAGACTAAAGTTGAAAATCAGTGGTTTGACTGCCATAATGAAATAGGGTCACTAATCAACGTGTTTTCTCAAAAGGCCTTCAGTCAAATTCCTTGATACTTAAAATGCATACAGTGGATTATAATAATGAAAAAGGATAATTTGAAATCTTGGTTTCAACTCTAAAGGAACTCTTTAAAAAAAAGATTTTAAGTTTTGGAAACCCCAATGAAAAAGTAGCAACTGCACGGTTTCTACTGTCAGATTGGCTCTAAGTGCCAAAAAGTGCTGGAAACGGGGAGATAAGCCTATTTTTGCAACAATGGTTAAAATCTTCAATTTCTCATCACAGATGTGCCCAAGATGCACAAAAGCGCTGGAAACGGTGAGATAAGCCTATTTTTGCAACTTTGGTTAAAATGTTAAATTTTTCATCACAGATGTGCCCAAGATGCCCAAAAGCGCTGGAAACGGTGAGATAAGCCTATTTTTGCAACTTTGGTTAAAATCTTCATTTTTTCATCACAGATATGCCCAAGGTGCACAAAAGTGCTGGAAACGGTGAGATAAGCCTAATTTTGCAACAATGTTTAAGGTTTGGAGGTTTCATAGACTAAAGTTGAAAATCAGTGGTTTGACTGCCATAATGAAATAGGGTCACTAATCAACGTGTTTTCTCAAAAGGCCTTCAGTCAAATTCCTTGATACTTAAAATGCATACAGTGGATTATAATAATGAAAAAGGATAATTTGAAATCTTGTTTTCAACTCTAAAGGAACTCTTTAAAAAAAAGATTTTAAGTTTTGGAAACCCCAATGAAAAAGTAGCAACTGCACAGTTTGTCAGATTGGCTCTAAGTGCCAAAAAGTGCTGGAAACGGGGAGATAAGCCTATTTTTGCAACTTTGGTTAAAATCTTCATTTTTTCATCACAGATATGCCCAAGGTGAACAAAAGTGCTGGAAACGGTGATATAAGCCTAATTTTGCAACAATGTTTAAGATGTGGAGGTTTCATAGACTAAAGTTGAAAATCAGTGGTTTGACTGCCATAATGAAATAGGGTCACTAATCAACGTGTTTTCTCAAAAGGCCTTCAGTCAAATTCCTTGATACTTAAAATGCATACAGTGGATTATAATAATGAAAAAGGATAATTTGAAATCTTGGTTTCAACTCTAAAGAAACTCTTTAAAAAAAAGATTTTAAGTTTTGGAAACCCCAATGAAAAAGTAGCAACTGCACGGTTTCTACTGTCAGATTGGCTCTAAGTGCCAAAAAGTGCTGGAAACGGGGAGATAAGCCTATTTTTGCAACAATGGTTAAAATCTTCAATTTTTCATCACAGATGTGCCAAAGATGCACAAAAGCGCTGGAAACGGTGAGATAAGCCTATTTTTGCAACTTTGGTTAAAATCTTCAATTTTTCATCACAGATGTGCCCAAGATGCGCAAAAGCGCTGGAAACGGTGAGATAAGCCTATTTTTGCAACTTTGGTTAAAATCTTAAATTTTTCATCACAGATGTGCCCAAGATGCCCAAAAGCGCTGGAAACGGTGAGATAAGCCTATTTTTGCAACTTTGGTTAAAATCTTCATTTTTTCATCACAGATATGCCCAAGGTGCACAAAAGTGCTGGAAACGGTGAGATAAGCCGAATTTTGCAACAATGTTTAAGGTTTGGAGGTTTCATAGACTAAAGTTGAAAATCAGTGGTTTGACTGCCATAATGAAATAGGGTCACTAATCAATGTGTTTTCTCAAAAGGCCTTCAGTCAAATTCCTTGATACTTAAAATGCATACAGTGGATTATAATAATGAAAAAGGATAATTTGAAATCTTGGTTTCAACTCTAAAGGAACTCTTTAAAAAAAAGATTTTAAGTTTTGGAAACCCCAATGAAAAAGTAGCAACTGCACGGTTTCTACTGTCAGATTGGCTCTAAGTGCCAAAAAGTGCTGGAAACGGGGAGATAAGCCTATTTTTGCAACAATGGTTAAAATCTTCAATTTTTCATCACAGATGTGCCAAAGATGCCCAAAAGCGCTGGAAACGGTGAGATAAGCCTATTTTTGCAACTTTGGTTAAAATCTTAAATTTTTCATCACAGATATGCCCAAGGTGCACAAAAGTGCATGAAACGGTGAGATAAGCCTAATTTTGCAACAATGTTTAAGGTTTGGAGGTTTCATAGACTAAAGTTGAAAATCAGTGGTTTGACTGCCATAATGAAATAGGGTCACTAATCAACGTGTTTTCTCAAAAGGCCTTCAGTCAAATTCCTTGATACTTAAAATGCATACAGTGGATTATAATAATGAAAAAGGATAATTTGAAATCTTGGTTTCAACTCTAAAGGAACTCTTTAAAAAAAAGATTTTAAGTTTTGGAAACCCCAATGAAAAAGTAGCAACTGCACAGTTTGTCAGATTGGCTCTAAGTGCCAAAAAGTGCTGGAAACGGGGAGATAAGCCTATTTTTGCAACTTTGGTTAAAATCTTAAATTTTTCATCACAGATATGCCCAAGGTGCACAAAAGTGCATGAAACGGTGAGATAAGCCTAATTTTGCAACAATGTTTAAGGTTTGGAGGTTTCATAGACTAAAGTTGAAAATCAGTGGTTTGACTGCCATAATGAAATAGGGTCACTAATCAACGTGTTTTCTCAAAAGGCCTTCAGTCAAATTCCTTGATACTTAAAATGCATACAGTGGATTATAATAATGAAAAAGGATAATTTGAAATCTTGTTTTCAACTCTAAAGGAACTCTTTAAAAAAAAGATTTTAAGTTTTGGAAACCCCAATGAAAAAGTAGCAACTGCACAGTTTGTCAGATTGGCTCTAAGTGCCAAAAAGTGCTGGAAACGGGGAGATAAGCCTATTTTTGCAACTTTGGTTAAAATCTTCATTTTTTCATCACAGATATGCCCAAGGTGAACAAAAGTGCTGGAAACGGTGATATAAGCCTAATTTTGCAACAATGTTTAAGATGTGGAGGTTTCATAGACTAAAGTTGAAAATCAGTGGTTTGACTGCCATAATGAAATAGGGTCACTAATCAACGTGTTTTCTCAAAAGGCCTTCAGTCAAATTCCTTGATACTTAAAATGCATACAGTGGATTATAATAATGAAAAAGGATAATTTGAAATCTTGGTTTCAACTCTAAAGAAACTCTTTAAAAAAAAGATTTTAAGTTTTGGAAACCCCAATGAAAAAGTAGCAACTGCACGGTTTCTACTGTCAGATTGGCTCTAAGTGCCAAAAAGTGCTGGAAACGGGGAGATAAGCCTATTTTTGCAACAATGGTTAAAATCTTCAATTTTTCATCACAGATGTGCCAAAGATGCACAAAAGCGCTGGAAACGGTGAGATAAGCCTATTTTTGCAACTTTGGTTAAAATCTTCAATTTTTCATCACAGATGTGCCCAAGATGCGCAAAAGCACTGGAAACGGTGAGATAAGCCTATTTTTGCAACTTTGGTTAAAATCTTAAATTTTTCATCACAGATGTGCCCAAGATGCCCAAAAGCGCTGGAAACGGTGAGATAAGCCTATTTTTGCAACTTTGGTTAAAATCTTCATTTTTTCATCACAGATATGCCCAAGGTGCACAAAAGTGCTGGAAACGGTGAGATAAGCCGAATTTTGCAACAATGTTTAAGGTTTGGAGGTTTCATAGACTAAAGTTGAAAATCAGTGGTTTGACTGCCATAATGAAATAGGGTCACTAATCAATGTGTTTTCTCAAAAGGCCTTCAGTCAAATTCCTTGATACTTAAAATGCATACAGTGGATTATAATAATGAAAAAGGATAATTTGAAATCTTGGTTTCAACTCTAAAGGAACTCTTTAAAAAAAAGATTTTAAGTTTTGGAAACCCCAATGAAAAAGTAGCAACTGCACGGTTTCTACTGTCAGATTGGCTCTAAGTGCCAAAAAGTGCTGGAAACGGGGAGATAAGCCTATTTTTGCAACAATGGTTAAAATCTTCAATTTTTCATCACAGATGTGCCAAAGATGCCCAAAAGCGCTGGAAACGGTGAGATAAGCCTATTTTTGCAACTTTGGTTAAAATCTTAAATTTTTCATCACAGATATGCCCAAGGTGCACAAAAGTGCATGAAACGGTGAGATAAGCCTAATTTTGCAACAATGTTTAAGGTTTGGAGGTTTCATAGACTAAAGTTGAAAATCAGTGGTTTGACTGCCATAATGAAATAGGGTCACTAATCAACGTGTTTTCTCAAAAGGCCTTCAGTCAAATTCCTTGATACTTAAAATGCATACAGTGGATTATAATAATGAAAAAGGATAATTTGAAATCTTGGTTTCAACTCTAAAGGAACTCTTTAAAAAAAAGATTTTAAGTTTTGGAAACCCCAATGAAAAAGTAGCAACTGCACAGTTTGTCAGATTGGCTCTAAGTGCCAAAAAGTGCTGGAAACGGGGAGATAAGCCTATTTTTGCAACAATGGTTAAAATCTTCAATTTTTCATCACAGATGTGTCCAAGATGCACAAAAGCGCTGGAAACGGTGAGATAAGCCTATTTTTGCAACTTTGGTTAAAATCTTCAATTTTTCATCACAGATGTGCCCAAGATGCACAAAAGCGCTGGAAACGGTGAGATAAGCCTATTTTTGCAACAATGGTTAAAATCTTCAATTTTTCATCACAGATGTGTCCAAGATGCACAAAAGCGCTGGAAACGGTGAGATAAGCCTATTTTTGCAACTTTGGTTAAAATCTTCAATTTTTCATCACAGATGTGCCCAAGATGCCCAAAAGCGCTGGAAACGGTGAGATAAGCCTATTTTTGCAACTTTGGTTAAAATCTTCAATTTTTCATCACAGATGTGCCCAAGATGCACAAAAGCGCTGGAAACGGTGAGATAAGCCTATTTTTGCAACAATGGTTAAAATCTTCAATTTTTCATCACAGATGTGCCCAAGATGCGCAAAAGCGCTGGAAACGGTGAGATAAGCCTATTTTTGCAACTTTGGTTAAAATCTTCAATTTTTCATCACAGATGTGCCCAAGATGCGCAAAAGCGCTGGAAACGGTGAGATAAGCCTATTTTTGCAACTTTGGTTAAAATCTTAAATTTTTCATCACAGATGTGCCCAAGATGCCCAAAAGCGCTGGAAACGGGGAGATAAGCCTATTTTTGCAACTTTGGTTAAAATCTTCATTTTTTCACTACAGATATGCCCAAGGTGCACAAAAGGGCTGGAAACGGTGAGATAAGCCTAATTTTGCAACAATGTTTAAGGTTTGGAGGTTTCATAGACTAAAGTTGAAAATCAGTGGTTTGACTGCCATAATGAAATAGGGTCACTAATCAACGTGTTTTCTCAAAAGGCCTTCAGTCAAATTCCTTGATACTTAAAATGCATACAGTGGATTATAATAATGAAAAAGGATAATTTGAAATCTTGGTTTCAACTCTAAAGGAACTCTTTAAAAAAAAGATTTTAAGTTTTGGAAACCCCAATGAAAAAGTAGCAACTGCACGGTTTCTACTGTCAGATTGGCTCTAAGTGCCAAAAAGTGCTGGAAACGGGGAGATAAGCCTATTTTTGCAACAATGGTTAAAATCTTCAATTTCTCATCACAGATGTGCCCAAGATGCACAAAAGCGCTGGAAACGGTGAGATAAGCCTATTTTTGCAACTTTGGTTAAAATGTTAAATTTTTCATCACAGATGTGCCCAAGATGCCCAAAAGCGCTGGAAACGGTGAGATAAGCCTATTTTTGCAACTTTGGTTAAAATCTTCATTTTTTCATCACAGATATGCCCAAGGTGCACAAAAGTGCTGGAAACGGTGAGATAAGCCTAATTTTGCAACAATGTTTAAGGTTTGGAGGTTTCATAGACTAAAGTTGAAAATCAGTGGTTTGACTGCCATAATGAAATAGGGTCACTAATCAACGTGTTTTCTCAAAAGGCCTTCAGTCAAATTCCTTGATACTTAAAATGCATACAGTGGATTATAATAATGAAAAAGGATAATTTGAAATCTTGTTTTCAACTCTAAAGGAACTCTTTAAAAAAAAGATTTTAAGTTTTGGAAACCCCAATGAAAAAGTAGCAACTGCACAGTTTGTCAGATTGGCTCTAAGTGCCAAAAAGTGCTGGAAACGGGGAGATAAGCCTATTTTTGCAACTTTGGTTAAAATCTTCATTTTTTCATCACAGATATGCCCAAGGTGAACAAAAGTGCTGGAAACGGTGATATAAGCCTAATTTTGCAACAATGTTTAAGATGTGGAGGTTTCATAGACTAAAGTTGAAAATCAGTGGTTTGACTGCCATAATGAAATAGGGTCACTAATCAACGTGTTTTCTCAAAAGGCCTTCAGTCAAATTCCTTGATACTTAAAATGCATACAGTGGATTATAATAATGAAAAAGGATAATTTGAAATCTTGGTTTCAACTCTAAAGAAACTCTTTAAAAAAAAGATTTTAAGTTTTGGAAACCCCAATGAAAAAGTAGCAACTGCACGGTTTCTACTGTCAGATTGGCTCTAAGTGCCAAAAAGTGCTGGAAACGGGGAGATAAGCCTATTTTTGCAACAATGGTTAAAATCTTCAATTTTTCATCACAGATGTGCCAAAGATGCACAAAAGCGCTGGAAACGGTGAGATAAGCCTATTTTTGCAACTTTGGTTAAAATCTTCAATTTTTCATCACAGATGTGCCCAAGATGCGCAAAAGCGCTGGAAACGGTGAGATAAGCCTATTTTTGCAACTTTGGTTAAAATCTTAAATTTTTCATCACAGATGTGCCCAAGATGCCCAAAAGCGCTGGAAACGGTGAGATAAGCCTATTTTTGCAACTTTGGTTAAAATCTTCATTTTTTCATCACAGATATGCCCAAGGTGCACAAAAGTGCTGGAAACGGTGAGATAAGCCGAATTTTGCAACAATGTTTAAGGTTTGGAGGTTTCATAGACTAAAGTTGAAAATCAGTGGTTTGACTGCCATAATGAAATAGGGTCACTAATCAATGTGTTTTCTCAAAAGGCCTTCAGTCAAATTCCTTGATACTTAAAATGCATACAGTGGATTATAATAATGAAAAAGGATAATTTGAAATCTTGGTTTCAACTCTAAAGGAACTCTTTAAAAAAAAGATTTTAAGTTTTGGAAACCCCAATGAAAAAGTAGCAACTGCACGGTTTCTACTGTCAGATTGGCTCTAAGTGCCAAAAAGTGCTGGAAACGGGGAGATAAGCCTATTTTTGCAACAATGGTTAAAATCTTCAATTTTTCATCACAGATGTGCCAAAGATGCCCAAAAGCGCTGGAAACGGTGAGATAAGCCTATTTTTGCAACTTTGGTTAAAATCTTAAATTTTTCATCACAGATATGCCCAAGGTGCACAAAAGTGCATGAAACGGTGAGATAAGCCTAATTTTGCAACAATGTTTAAGGTTTGGAGGTTTCATAGACTAAAGTTGAAAATCAGTGGTTTGACTGCCATAATGAAATAGGGTCACTAATCAACGTGTTTTCTCAAAAGGCCTTCAGTCAAATTCCTTGATACTTAAAATGCATACAGTGGATTATAATAATGAAAAAGGATAATTTGAAATCTTGGTTTCAACTCTAAAGGAACTCTTTAAAAAAAAGATTTTAAGTTTTGGAAACCCCAATGAAAAAGTAGCAACTGCACAGTTTGTCAGATTGGCTCTATGTGCCAAAAAGTGCTGGAAACGGGGAGATAAGCCTATTTTTGCAACAATGGTTAAAATCTTCAATTTTTCATCACAGATGTGTCCAAGATGCACAAAAGCGCTGGAAACGGTGAGATAAGCCTATTTTTGCAACTTTGGTTAAAATCTTCAATTTTTCATCACAGATGTGCCCAAGATGCACAAAAGCGCTGGAAACGGTGAGATAAGCCTATTTTTGCAACAATGGTTAAAATCTTCAATTTTTCATCACAGATGTGTCCAAGATGCACAAAAGCGCTGGAAACGGTGAGATAAGCCTATTTTTGCAACTTTGGTTAAAATCTTCAATTTTTCATCACAGATGTGCCCAAGATGCCCAAAAGCGCTGGAAACGGTGAGATAAGCCTATTTTTGCAACTTTGGTTAAAATCTTCAATTTTTCATCACAGATGTGCCCAAGATGCACAAAAGCGCTGGAAACGGTGAGATAAGCCTATTTTTGCAACAATGGTTAAAATCTTCAATTTTTCATCACAGATGTGCCCAAGATGCGCAAAAGCGCTGGAAACGGTGAGATAAGCCTATTTTTGCAACTTTGGTTAAAATCTTCAATTTTTCATCACAGATGTGCCCAAGATGCGCAAAAGCGCTGGAAACGGTGAGATAAGCCTATTTTTGCAACTTTGGTTAAAATCTTAAATTTTTCATCACAGATGTGCCCAAGATGCCCAAAAGCGCTGGAAACGGGGAGATAAGCCTATTTTTGCAACTTTGGTTAAAATCTTCATTTTTTCACTACAGATATGCCCAAGGTGCACAAAAGGGCTGGAAACGGTGAGATAAGCCTAATTTTGCAACAATGTTTAAGGTTTGGAGGTTTCATAGACTAAAGTTGAAAATCAGTGGTTTGACTGCCATAATGAAATAGGGTCACTAATCAACGTGTTTTCTCAAAAGGCCTTCAGTCAAATTCCTTGATACTTAAAATGCATACAGTGGATTATAATAATGAAAAAGGATAATTTGAAATCTTGGTTTCAACTCTAAAGGAACTCTTTAAAAAAAAGATTTTAAGTTTTGGAAACCCCAATGAAAAAGTAGCAACTGCACGGTTTCTACTGTCAGATTGGCTCTAAGTGCCAAAAAGTGCTGGAAACGGGGAGATAAGCCTATTTTTGCAACAATGGTTAAAATCTTCAATTTCTCATCACAGATGTGCCCAAGATGCACAAAAGCGCTGGAAACGGTGAGATAAGCCTATTTTTGCAACTTTGGTTAAAATGTTAAATTTTTCATCACAGATGTGCCCAAGATGCCCAAAAGCGCTGGAAACGGTGAGATAAGCCTATTTTTGCAACTTTGGTTAAAATCTTCATTTTTTCATCACAGATATGCCCAAGGTGCACAAAAGTGCTGGAAACGGTGAGATAAGCCTAATTTTGCAACAATGTTTAAGGTTTGGAGGTTTCATAGACTAAAGTTGAAAATCAGTGGTTTGACTGCCATAATGAAATAGGGTCACTAATCAACGTGTTTTCTCAAAAGGCCTTCAGTCAAATTCCTTGATACTTAAAATGCATACAGTGGATTATAATAATGAAAAAGGATAATTTGAAATCTTGTTTTCAACTCTAAAGGAACTCTTTAAAAAAAAGATTTTAAGTTTTGGAAACCCCAATGAAAAAGTAGCAACTGCACAGTTTGTCAGATTGGCTCTAAGTGCCAAAAAGTGCTGGAAACGGGGAGATAAGCCTATTTTTGCAACTTTGGTTAAAATCTTCATTTTTTCATCACAGATATGCCCAAGGTGAACAAAAGTGCTGGAAACGGTGATATAAGCCTAATTTTGCAACAATGTTTAAGATGTGGAGGTTTCATAGACTAAAGTTGAAAATCAGTGGTTTGACTGCCATAATGAAATAGGGTCACTAATCAACGTGTTTTCTCAAAAGGCCTTCAGTCAAATTCCTTGATACTTAAAATGCATACAGTGGATTATAATAATGAAAAAGGATAATTTGAAATCTTGGTTTCAACTCTAAAGAAACTCTTTAAAAAAAAGATTTTAAGTTTTGGAAACCCCAATGAAAAAGTAGCAACTGCACGGTTTCTACTGTCAGATTGGCTCTAAGTGCCAAAAAGTGCTGGAAACGGGGAGATAAGCCTATTTTTGCAACAATGGTTAAAATCTTCAATTTTTCATCACAGATGTGCCAAAGATGCACAAAAGCGCTGGAAACGGTGAGATAAGCCTATTTTTGCAACTTTGGTTAAAATCTTCAATTTTTCATCACAGATGTGCCCAAGATGCGCAAAAGCGCTGGAAACGGTGAGATAAGCCTATTTTTGCAACTTTGGTTAAAATCTTAAATTTTTCATCACAGATGTGCCCAAGATGCCCAAAAGCGCTGGAAACGGTGAGATAAGCCTATTTTTGCAACTTTGGTTAAAATCTTCATTTTTTCATCACAGATATGCCCAAGGTGCACAAAAGTGCTGGAAACGGTGAGATAAGCCGAATTTTGCAACAATGTTTAAGGTTTGGAGGTTTCATAGACTAAAGTTGAAAATCAGTGGTTTGACTGCCATAATGAAATAGGGTCACTAATCAATGTGTTTTCTCAAAAGGCCTTCAGTCAAATTCCTTGATACTTAAAATGCATACAGTGGATTATAATAATGAAAAAGGATAATTTGAAATCTTGGTTTCAACTCTAAAGGAACTCTTTAAAAAAAAGATTTTAAGTTTTGGAAACCCCAATGAAAAAGTAGCAACTGCACGGTTTCTACTGTCAGATTGGCTCTAAGTGCCAAAAAGTGCTGGAAACGGGGAGATAAGCCTATTTTTGCAACAATGGTTAAAATCTTCAATTTTTCATCACAGATGTGCCAAAGATGCCCAAAAGCGCTGGAAACGGTGAGATAAGCCTATTTTTGCAACTTTGGTTAAAATCTTAAATTTTTCATCACAGATATGCCCAAGGTGCACAAAAGTGCATGAAACGGTGAGATAAGCCTAATTTTGCAACAATGTTTAAGGTTTGGAGGTTTCATAGACTAAAGTTGAAAATCAGTGGTTTGACTGCCATAATGAAATAGGGTCACTAATCAACGTGTTTTCTCAAAAGGCCTTCAGTCAAATTCCTTGATACTTAAAATGCATACAGTGGATTATAATAATGAAAAAGGATAATTTGAAATCTTGGTTTCAACTCTAAAGGAACTCTTTAAAAAAAAGATTTTAAGTTTTGGAAACCCCAATGAAAAAGTAGCAACTGCACAGTTTGTCAGATTGGCTCTAAGTGCCAAAAAGTGCTGGAAACGGGGAGATAAGCCTATTTTTGCAACTTTGGTTAAAATCTTAAATTTTTCATCACAGATATGCCCAAGGTGCACAAAAGTGCATGAAACGGTGAGATAAGCCTAATTTTGCAACAATGTTTAAGGTTTGGAGGTTTCATAGACTAAAGTTGAAAATCAGTGGTTTGACTGCCATAATGAAATAGGGTCACTAATCAACGTGTTTTCTCAAAAGGCCTTCAGTCAAATTCCTTGATACTTAAAATGCATACAGTGGATTATAATAATGAAAAAGGATAATTTGAAATCTTGTTTTCAACTCTAAAGGAACTCTTTAAAAAAAAGATTTTAAGTTTTGGAAACCCCAATGAAAAAGTAGCAACTGCACAGTTTGTCAGATTGGCTCTAAGTGCCAAAAAGTGCTGGAAACGGGGAGATAAGCCTATTTTTGCAACTTTGGTTAAAATCTTCATTTTTTCATCACAGATATGCCCAAGGTGCACAAAAGTGCATGAAACGGTGAGATAAGCCTAATTTTGCAACAATGTTTAAGGTTTGGAGGTTTCATAGACTAAAGTTGAAAATCAGTGGTTTGACTGCCATAATGAAATAGGGTCACTAATCAACGTGTTTTCTCAAAAGGCCTTCAGTCAAATTCCTTGATACTTAAAATGCATACAGTGGATTATAATAATGAAAAAGGATAATTTGAAATCTTGGTTTCAACTCTAAAGGAACTCTTTAAAAAAAAGATTTTAAGTTTTGGAAACCCCAATGAAAAAGTAGCAACTGCACAGTTTGTCAGATTGGCTCTAAGTGCCAAAAAGTGCTGGAAACGGGGAGATAAGCCTATTTTTGCAACTTTGGTTAAAATCTTAAATTTTTCATCACAGATATGCCCAAGGTGCACAAAAGTGCATGAAACGGTGAGATAAGCCTAATTTTGCAACAATGTTTAAGGTTTGGAGGTTTCATAGACTAAAGTTGAAAATCAGTGGTTTGACTGCCATAATGAAATAGGGTCACTAATCAACGTGTTTTCTCAAAAGGCCTTCAGTCAAATTCCTTGATACTTAAAATGCATACAGTGGATTATAATAATGAAAAAGGATAATTTGAAATCTTGTTTTCAACTCTAAAGGAACTCTTTAAAAAAAAGATTTTAAGTTTTGGAAACCCCAATGAAAAAGTAGCAACTGCACAGTTTGTCAGATTGGCTCTAAGTGCCAAAAAGTGCTGGAAACGGGGAGATAAGCCTATTTTTGCAACTTTGGTTAAAATCTTCATTTTTTCATCACAGATATGCCCAAGGTGAACAAAAGTGCTGGAAACGGTGATATAAGCCTAATTTTGCAACAATGTTTAAGATGTGGAGGTTTCATAGACTAAAGTTGAAAATCAGTGGTTTGACTGCCATAATGAAATAGGGTCACTAATCAACGTGTTTTCTCAAAAGGCCTTCAGTCAAATTCCTTGATACTTAAAATGCATACAGTGGATTATAATAATGAAAAAGGATAATTTGAAATCTTGGTTTCAACTCTAAAGAAACTCTTTAAAAAAAAGATTTTAAGTTTTGGAAACCCCAATGAAAAAGTAGCAACTGCACGGTTTCTACTGTCAGATTGGCTCTAAGTGCCAAAAAGTGCTGGAAACGGGGAGATAAGCCTATTTTTGCAACAATGGTTAAAATCTTCAATTTTTCATCACAGATGTGCCAAAGATGCACAAAAGCGCTGGAAACGGTGAGATAAGCCTATTTTTGCAACTTTGGTTAAAATCTTCAATTTTTCATCACAGATGTGCCCAAGATGCGCAAAAGCGCTGGAAACGGTGAGATAAGCCTATTTTTGCAACTTTGGTTAAAATCTTAAATTTTTCATCACAGATGTGCCCAAGATGCCCAAAAGCGCTGGAAACGGTGAGATAAGCCTATTTTTGCAACTTTGGTTAAAATCTTCATTTTTTCATCACAGATATGCCCAAGGTGCACAAAAGTGCTGGAAACGGTGAGATAAGCCGAATTTTGCAACAATGTTTAAGGTTTGGAGGTTTCATAGACTAAAGTTGAAAATCAGTGGTTTGACTGCCATAATGAAATAGGGTCACTAATCAATGTGTTTTCTCAAAAGGCCTTCAGTCAAATTCCTTGATACTTAAAATGCATACAGTGGATTATAATAATGAAAAAGGATAATTTGAAATCTTGGTTTCAACTCTAAAGGAACTCTTTAAAAAAAAGATTTTAAGTTTTGGAAACCCCAATGAAAAAGTAGCAACTGCACGGTTTCTACTGTCAGATTGGCTCTAAGTGCCAAAAAGTGCTGGAAACGGGGAGATAAGCCTATTTTTGCAACAATGGTTAAAATCTTCAATTTTTCATCACAGATGTGCCAAAGATGCCCAAAAGCGCTGGAAACGGTGAGATAAGCCTATTTTTGCAACTTTGGTTAAAATCTTAAATTTTTCATCACAGATATGCCCAAGGTGCACAAAAGTGCATGAAACGGTGAGATAAGCCTAATTTTGCAACAATGTTTAAGGTTTGGAGGTTTCATAGACTAAAGTTGAAAATCAGTGGTTTGACTGCCATAATGAAATAGGGTCACTAATCAACGTGTTTTCTCAAAAGGCCTTCAGTCAAATTCCTTGATACTTAAAATGCATACAGTGGATTATAATAATGAAAAAGGATAATTTGAAATCTTGGTTTCAACTCTAAAGGAACTCTTTAAAAAAAAGATTTTAAGTTTTGGAAACCCCAATGAAAAAGTAGCAACTGCACAGTTTGTCAGATTGGCTCTAAGTGCCAAAAAGTGCTGGAAACGGGGAGATAAGCCTATTTTTGCAACAATGGTTAAAATCTTCAATTTTTCATCACAGATGCATCCAAGATGCACAAAAGCGCTAGAAACGGTGAGATAAGCCTATTTTTGCAACTTTGGTTAAAATCTTCAATTTTTCATCACAGATGTGCCCAAGATGCCCAAAAGCGCTGGAAACGGTGAGATAAGCCTATTTTTGCAACTTTGGTTAAAATCTTCATTTTTTCATCACAGATATGCCCAAGGTGCACAAAAGTGCATGAAACGGTGAGATAAGCCTAATTTTGCAACAATGTTTAAGGTTTGGAGGTTTCATAGACTAAAGTTGAAAATCAGTGGTTTGACTGCCATAATGAAATAGGGTCACTAATCAACGTGTTTTCTCAAAAGGCCTTCAGTCAAATTCCTTGATACTTAAAATGCATACAGTGGATTATAATAATTGTCGTGGGAATTTTGTATGTAATTACCTGGTGAGGAAATAAACCATCAGACTCAGTGATCAATTCAATGATCTCGAAGTATTTAATTAATGGTCAACAAACAATTTACAGAGAATAGATTTGAACACAGATAGAGTTACTGAGCAAACACTTGGCCAAGCGGGACAGAATCTCCAACACCACTGCAGGTATCAAGATTCTGACAACGGGTGACAGGAGATGTGCCAGCTTTATGCACAGCTCAAGGGTTCACGTCATCCTTCGATATCATGTAGGCAGGACGTGTCCAGTGGTCAGACTTTGTAAGCCAAGGGGTAGATGCCCCCCTATCTCCTGAGTGTATAGACATTCAGCAAAACATCAAATAGTCACAAGGGCATTTAGGCTCAAGGTAACTAACATTTCCTGATATCAGGCAGATGCAAACATTAAGTGGAATTTATATAATGATGTTTCATCAGGTCAATCCAACTGAACTTTGAGCATAGCTGTCAGCACAGGAGGATCTGTTACATTTCCGGGATCACAGTTAGATTCAATAATTTCCATGACATTTCCTCCCTTTTTGTCATTTAAGACAAATAATAACACTAACAACTACTAACTAAGCAAGCAGATCGTATTAAACAATCAAGGTTTAAACTCGGAGCACGACATCGGTGATGTTAATTCATAACGATTTAAAACAACACTTCATTAGCTCGTCATCATGGGAACCGTTCATACATTTGCAACATAAGGAACACATGCAATTTTGCTGATATAACAAATTTCTGCAGTTTTTATGCAATCTTCAAGCTCATCATCATCTTCATCGTCGTATGGAGCAATCCAAGGTGGTATAGGATATAGATCTGGAAAGTCTGTGCTCTTAATGGACACAAAAGTGGTTATTACCTTCCTAATGCAAACTTTGAAGACCGTTACAATCAGAATTATGATAATCACTATTAGTATCATGCTTCCTATTATCCAAACTAGTCCCTTGAGAAAAGGAGCTCCCCAAAAACCGGTTATTGATTTCATTCCTCCAAAAGGATTCCAGCCATGGTCTTCGTGCAGCTCCTTAACCCCTCGTTCAGTATCTGCTACAACATCGTGTACTGCAGAGGAAGCATTGCGAATTGCACCACCTCCCCTTTGTCTCCAACATAGTTGGGCGTAGTCTGCGTGGATGAGTCAGCATGCGACGGGGGAGTGTAACATCCCTCACTGCTGGCTGCAAACTGTTGAGATAAGGCAGGCCATCCCATAACGCTCCACTCTGCTTCTGTAAAGGGTACCCTGTCGGTGTGTAGGAGCTTGGCACGCTACTGTTGGAGGAAGGCGCTATTTCACCCTTACCCCTCAGTTAGCTCCCTCCTGTGGACCCGGAATCTGTTTGCAGTGGCTGGCGTGGATCCAAGGTACTCTCTCAGCCACCTTCACTGCGGTCTCTGTTGTCAGGAGGATCTGGAAAGGGCCTATGTAGCGTCTTTGCTTCCAGTGCTTCCGTCTGTGATCTTTTATGAGCACCCAGTCCCCTGGTCTCAACCGATGCTGAATGGCAGTAGCTGGAGTTGGAAGTGCTACTTTTACCTGTGCGTGAAGAGTGGAGAGTGAAGCTGAAAGGTTAGCACAATATTCCAACATACTATCCTCAAAGTTGCCGGTTGTCAAGGCTGATTTCACTGGACCCATACCAGTGCATGGAGGTCTTCCGAAAACAATCTCAAAAGGACTGAGACCATGTTTATTTCTAATTCGCATGGGCATGTGGAAAAGCACTAGCCTTCACCCAGGATAACCCGGTGTCTTCACAGCATTTAGTTAGCTTGGCTTTTATGGTGCCATTCTCTCGTTCGACTGCACCCGCTGATTGGGGATGATAAGAACAATGATGTTTCATGTCAAAGCCTAAGTATTGTGATATTTCTTCAAGGGCTTTGTTCGTGAAACCAGGGCCATTGTCACTACTGATAAGTCTGGGTAATCCCCAGCGTGGAATGATTTCCCTCAGGAGAATCTTTGCCACTGTTCCTGCATCCTGCTTACAAGTAGGGAACACTTCAACCCATTTGCTGAACATGCACACTATTACCAGGCAGTATTTCTTTCCTTCTGACGGAGTTAATTCAATAAAATCCATCATTAGATGCTCAAAAGGTCTATCAGAAGGGGGGTGCCCTTGTTTTGGCACTTTTATTGCCCCCGAAGCATTATTTGCTGCACAAATAACACATCTTTTACAGAAATCTGCCGCAAATGTTGAAAATCCTTTAGTATACCAATTTGCACTGATAGCGGCCCACATCCCTCCTTTGCCCACGTGGTCTCTTGAGTGAGATAGCTTAGCATAGACCTGGAAAAGAGCACGTGGCAAGCAAGGCTTACTGTCAGGGCCTATCCAGACACCGCCTTGGAAAGTGGCACCGGAGCGTGCCCAAAGGGAGCGCTCGCGGGCGTCGGTGAGAGACTGGAGTGTGGATAGATCAGCACATGGGTCGAGGTCAACCGGTGTCGAAAGCAGGTGGGTGAGGGGGAAGAATGGACCTGATGACGCTGCCATTTTCGCTGCTGCATCTGCAGCTGCATTTCCAAATCAGGCCTTGGGGTGCACGTTTGTTGCAGGACTTCGACACAGTTGTGGGGTTCCCCATCATCTGCAGTAGGGAGAAGTGTTGCTGGGTTAAGGACATTACAACGTTTAACGGTGACATTGGGCATTTCTAATAATGTTGTGTGGTATCTCAGCCATCTCTGAGCAGAGAGATGCGAAGTCTTCTGGGCATGCAAGATATGAGAAACAGCATGTGGAACCATAAGAATTATGTCAGAATAGCCCACAATGTCACGTGATGCTAACACAGCTTTTTCAGCTGCAGCCACTGCTCGCAAACAGTGGGGCAGACCGGAGGAAACAGGGTCAAGTTTTGAGGAGAAATAGGCGACAGGCCTAAGTTTTCCTCCATGTGGTTGACATAAAACTGAAGTCATGTAGCCATCTCTCTGGTCTACAAACTGAGTGAACGGCAAGTCAGGTCTTGGCAGGCCCAAAGTCGGGGCCTGGGTTAAAGAAGTCTTCAAGTCGTCAAAAGCTTTGTCTGCTTCCGGAGTCCAAGTCAGTCTGTCATGTGCACTTAGATGTTTACCATGGACCATGGAAGAGAGGGGTACCTCTCTTTCTGCATAATTTGGGATCCACTGCCTGCAGTATGATGTCATTCCTAGGAAACTCATCATCTGCCTCTTTGTAATAGGCTTTGGTACTGATTGGATTGCTGCAACGCGCTTTGGAGAGAGAGACTTACTCCCTCCTGTGATCACATGTCCTAAATAAGTAACTTGTTTTTTTACAAATTGAAGTTTTTGTTGGCTGACCTTGTGGCCATTATCTGCTAGGTGTTTGAGTAGTACTACTGTATCAATTTCGCACGCCTCTTCTGAGGGGCTGCAGACCAAGTGCAGATCCCCTGGGGAGATGTAAGCTTTTCAAATTGTCACTGAGCGCTCTGTGAAATACACCTGGGCTTTCATGGTATCCCATAGGGCATCTTGTCCACGTGTACCCACGCCCTTTGAAGGAGAAGCCAAACCAGTACTGACTGTCAGGATGTACTGGAACAGAGAAAAATGCATTAGCCAGATCAGCAACCGAAAAATGGGTGGTGTCTGGTGGAATGAGTGACAAGATCGTATGTGGGTTAGAGACTTCTGGTGCTCGCTGATAAACAGCAGCATTCACAGCTTTTAAATCCTCTACGAACCTCCACTCAGTGGGTTGGCCTTCTTCTCTGATTTTTTTAACTGGAAAAATGGGCGTGCGTACAGGTGAATCATTGCAGGGTACAATTATGCCTGCTTTTAACAGCGCTTCAAATACTGGTGTTATTCCATCGATGGCTTCTTGCTTAAGCGGATATTGTTTGAGGCACGGCCTATATTCAGATTTAGGATGCACTACCAAGGGTGTCGCCCCCGTTATAAGCCCAACATCATATTTATGAGCGGCCCACAATGAAGGCGGCACCTGAGCCAGCACAGAGATCTGGCCCGCTCCTGTGAGTGGGAACAAATCTGTGTGCTGTGCATGCTCCTCTACGAGCTCCATTGACCTTTGAACCAACACGTTGCTTGTTACTGTGGTCCTATGTACATTACCCCCAGCGCTATATTCTTTTGTGGGATCCCCCGCAACCGGTTCGAAATCCAGAAGGCCGAGGCAATGCTGCAGCCACGGGCCCAGGTCCTGCCACTGCCGGTGTAATGGCTTAGCCAATGATACGTGAGGGGTAGAGCCAAGAAACAGATTTTTCTGAGAGGAGGAGAGAAGTACAGACACAGCAGCAGCCTCCTCCGACCAATACACATGCTTTAGAATCAATTTTTCTGATTCTTTCTGCTTATCATACCAAACTTCCTCGTACCTTCTATCTGGCCCTACACTTACATGAGATGTGCAATGTAATAAATCAGTTGACATGAAATCTGTAGTGTGTAAGACATGAGCTCGTGTGAAATCAGTGAGATGTTGGGCTGTGGACGTGACATCACTGTTGATGAAAATCCATTCATATGCATATAACAGTGCACTGGGACTGTATTTAAACATTTGAAAACCTGGGACTTCAGTTCTTTTCAATACCTTGATACCCTCTGGTGTTGAGCTCAGCGTAATGCCAAAGTGACACATCAAATCTCTCCCCAGCAAATTCACAGGACAGTTTTGTGAAACTAGGAAGGAGTGTTTTATCATCTGATCATCCAATTCACATTTCAGTGGAACTGAGCAGCTCTCTGAAACAGGGACACCGCTTGATCCCATTGTGAAAACTGTTTTACCACTTTCTTTTGGAGGTTGGGACAAAGCATCTTTTCTTAAAACTGAGCTCGTAGCACCAGAGTCTATCAAGAAAGTCACAGGATGATTAGAAATCATCAGAGTTAATTGTGGAAATTTCTTATATCCTTCAGTGTTAGTATACATCGTGAATTGTAAAATAGGTGTTTTAATGGGTATTGTAGCTAGAGATTGTGTTTGAGTGGGTGTAGAGTGCATTACCCGTGTCTCTGAGGAGGGGTTGTCCATCTCTGGGATCCGGCCCTCCCCGCTCTCCCCTCAGTCAGACTTTGAGAAGATTGGTCCCTGTCCCTGTTGCCTCGGACATTCTGCTTGCCAGTGCCCCCGCCTTCCGCAGTGGAAACACACATCTGGATCATGGCTGGCGTGGGTCGAGTTGAATCTGCCACCACCACGATTTCTACCGCGACCTCTGCCTCTTCTGGGTTGGCCTTGGAAGGGTCCTGGGGACATGTTTGCACATACGTTGATCATGGACAATTGTGCGTCTTCCAACTTTCTTTGTCTGCCTTGTTTTCTTTGCTCATCTGTGCTGAGCAGCTCATCCTCAGCGTGTTCAGCATGCTGCAGGATTTCAGCGAGCGGGCATGTTTTCCAAGTTACACAGAATTTCTTTATCGTCTGTGCTAGTTCAGGCTTCATTCTGCTCAGGAAATGTTCTTTAAGATGAACTTCATAAGGCTCCAAAGGTTGTCTTCCCATTAGGTCGGGTCTGATGAGGCCACTGTGTGTGTGTGTCGAAAGCTGACGTCAGGCGTGCCAGGAATGAACTGCATGACTCTGATGGCTTCTGTGTCATGCTGGTAATGTTTGACAGGTTCATTCTCAGGGGGAATTTCTCCCTCACTATAACAACAAGGGCCTCAATAGCATTTCTAAAATCAGCGTTATCTCTGTGTCCAAAGTCTGGGTTCTCCAAACGAGCAGTCATTCTCCCAGCGTTAAACACATTCTGGATGCTGTGATAGTCATTTGTGAGCGTTTTGTTCATTAGGCGTCGTATCTCAAACATTGTTGGTCGAAATTCTCTGACAAACTGCAGCAGATCATTTTCCCACTTATTGAGATTGTCTTTGGGGTTGCAGATGTAATTCATTGCTTCTGCCACGTCGGCCTCTGACCAGGGTCGGAACACCAGAATTGGCCCTTCGGCTCCTGCCACTTCCACCATGGGCATGGTTGGTATAGCTGCAGGACTTTTCCTCTCGTCTCGGATTTCAGATAACCTCTGCTGGGCTTGCTGGCGGGTCACAACAGGCGTGTAGGGACCTTTCTGCTGAGTGACGTATGGTGGAGGAGCAGGGGGGGTGGAGTCCAGATCAGGATTCCTCAAAGACTCAGAAAGACAGTGTTGTGCAATAGTAGGGGGACTCGACGTTGGCTAATTATCAATAATCATGGAATATGATTATTGAAACAATAAAGATTATTTATTAAACAAAATAATTAGATTATTAATTGAAGATGATCAGTAATCAAATAACAATAAAACCATTAATGAGTAAATAAGGAAGTTCAACAATTAAGAATTATTAAATCACTAATTTGAGAATGATAAAGTTTATTGATTAAGAATAATTAAATAATTAATGTAAACTTTAAGAATAATCAATCAATGAATAACAACTACTAATGAAAAACAAGTAATTATCAATTTAGAAAGTACAAGCTATCAATTAATAATGATAAGGTTATCAACCAAGAATAATGAAATAATTAGTCACAACAATAAAATCGTCAATTTAAGAATGCTACTATCTATATTAATACTCGAGAAGGGGCACCACCCTGGTTACAGGGACCAACGAGTCAGTCTATAAGTATCAGTCTCATCTGATAAAGTTAAATTAATAATCTCAATAGTTAATATTAGGGATTATATAATAAACGATGAAGGGTTTGAGTTCAAGCACTGGCTATCGTTATCCAACTGTGTTCACATAAACATGTACCAATAATCACAAGATTCAAATACTTTAAGTATAAAAGGGGTTTATTAAAAAGATATAAAAGTCAAAGTTGTTCCAAATGATTCTTCATTTAACACAATCCGCTATATCCAATACAGTCGCAGCACATTTAGCACAATTGATCACACTGCAATCCTTCTGATAGGGCTGTGTGTGTGTTCGTGTGTGTGTGTGTGAGTGGGGGGAAGTGTATGTGTGTGTGATAGAGAGAGGAAAAAGGGGGGTCGATGGCTCACGAAGTTTAAGAGGGCCGGCTTAACCCTGGGGGTTTGACTACAAAATTGGTGATGTAATATACACCAGGACTACAACTCAAAATGGCGGAGTCGCCTAAGGAATTTAGAGTCCGAATGGAGGGCGGGCCTCGATGTGTATTGCAATCAATGGTCGAAGGACCACGTAACTTAGAGTCAAGATGGTCAAAGATGGCCGACTTAAACACACGTGGGACAAAGGTCGAGGGAGGACAAAGGGATTCTTTGTCTTAGCTTAGCTTAGCTTTAGCGCCGAATGGCGTCGAGGTGCGTTCAGGCCCTCCTTGATATCAGAATGACTATATGTAATGCGACTATGTGTGTGTGCGTGGGCGAGGATGTGTATGTCGGCGGATGTGAGAGAATACAATAGAGAGAAAGAGAGAAACATATAGTAACACAGATCGGAGATGATCTTAAAAACGCCGTCAGAGGCGATCACACAGTGAGGCCGGCAATCCAGCTACGTAAGAGGTGTCTTTTAACAGATGCACGTCTTCTGTGAGATCGGCCTGACGGAAACACGAATCAAACAGGAAGCGCCGGATCGTCACCGCGCGCTTTTCACAATAAGATCGACACGGCGGTCTTTCTATAAAAGTACAATCATATAAAAACATCAACCAACCAACATCTTGGTTTCAACTCTAAAGGAACTCTTTAAAAAAAAGATTTTAAGTTTTGGAAACCCCAACGAAAAAGTAGCAACTGCACGGTTTCTACTGTCAGATTGGCTCTAAGTGCCAAAAAGTGCTGGAAACGGGGAGATAAGCCTATTTTTGCAACTTTGGTTAAAATCTTCATTTTTTCATCACAGAAAAAATTTGTTTAAGTTTTGGAAACCCCAATGAAAAAGTAGCAACTGAACAGTTTTTTTTGGGAAAAATACAATACATGGGAGACACTTGTAGGCACTTTACATTATTGCAAGAAATATAGAAATATCCCAAATGTTTTGTTAGGGAAAAATACATTACATGGTAGAAAAAATTCTCCAGCACCAGCCAAGCCCAGGGATCCAATCTAAAGCCCAACCCTGAGTGCTGAAGTTTGCTTAGAAATGTCTCACTCTTTGTGTTATGTAAAAAAATACATGGGACACTTGTAGGCACTTTAAATTATAGCAAGAATGCTTAGAAATGTCCCAAATGTTTTGTTAGGGAAAAAAGAAATACATGGGAGAAAAAATTCTCCAGCACTAGCCAAGCCTGGGGAGTCACTCTAAAGCTCTTTTCTTTTCCCGGTGAGTTACACCTGCTGAATTAGCCGCCAAGCGTGGCACAGTAGCGAAATGCTATATGACTTAGCATAGCCTCGTGGTGTTTGTGCCATTGAGTGCTGAAAAATGCCTAGACATGTCTCACTCTTTGTGTTATGTAACAAAATGACATGGGACACTTGTAGCCACTTCACATTATAGCAAGAATGCCTAGAAATGTCCCAAATGTTTTTTTAGGAAAAAATACAATACATGCGAGAAAAAATTCTCCAGCACCAGCCAAACCCAGGGACCCACTCTAAAGCCCCACCCTGACTGCTGAACAATGTCTAGAAATGTCTCACTATTTGTGTTAGGTAAAAAAAAAAAAATGATAATACATGGGACACTTGTAGGCACTTTACATTATAGCAAGAAATGCTAGAAATGTCCCAAATGTATTGTTGGGGAAAAATACAATACATGGTAGAAACAATTCTCCAGCACCAGCCAATCCTCGGGAGCCACTCTAAAGCCCAACCCTGAGTGCTGAAAAATAACTAGAAATGTCTCACTCTTTGTGATAGGTCAAAAAAAAAAATTAATAATACATGGGACACTCGTAGGCACTTTACATTATAGCAAGAATGCCTTGAAATGATCCAAATGTTTTGTTAGGAAAAAATACAATACTTGGTAGAAAAAAATCCTCCAGCACCAGCCAAGCCTTGGGACCCAATCTAAAGCCCAACCCTGAGTGCTGAAAATTGCCTGGAAATGTCTCACTTTTATTTTTTTACATAACACAAAGGTGTTATGTAAAAAAATACATGGGACATTTGTAGGCACTTTACATTATAGCAAGAATGCCTAGAAATGTCCCAAATTATTTATATTTCCTCCTTACTGAGAATTCCTTTTATTTCATTAACAATTCTGTTTTATTTCTTCTGTATTTAATTTATTATTATTAAGTCATTTCCTTTTTGCTCAGGAAGTGTTCTACCGGTCAAAAAACTTAACAAGTGAGCCTATTGGTTCAAGGTGAAATAACTGCATGTTATTGGTGTGAAACGGTCTAAGTCCCGCCTCCTCACTCGAGTCAGAGAGGTGCAGTTCAGTGTGGAGACAGACGGAGCCTGATGAGAAGTGGAGAAGTTGAAATTATGGAGCGATATTACTGCTACTGGTACTCAATATAATACTGAACAAAGAGAAGTTAGAGTATGTTTGAGCCCATAACAAGTTTATCAACTACTGAGAGGACCTGGAGAGCAGCTTAGAGCACCGTTTATTCTTTTCTTTTCCCGGTGAGTTACACCTGCTGAATTAGCTGCCACACGTGGCACAGTAGCGAAATGCTATATGACTTAGCATAGCCTCGTGGTGTTTGTGCCATTGAGTGTACTGTAAGATGTTTCATATTTCTTTAGTTATAGAGACAAAAGTGGACATTTGTATGTGTAATATGAGTATGTATGTTAGTTACATTTAGTACAGAGCTAAGGATTATGTAGCTGAATTTGAGCTTTGAGATTAGCTTTCTGTTCATCATTGTGCTGCTTGCATTCACAAATGCAAGGTGTCAGTGTGACAAGAAAATGATTCGCATTGCTTTACTTACGATATTCACATATAGTGAGTAATTGATGTTAAGCTGTAGGTTGTTTGCATAATAGTCTAACATTCATATGGTTTCACTGCCATTAAAATTGTAATTTAATAGCATTGTTTATACTTTAATATTAAGAGTTAATGTTATGATACAACACTAATCCTTTATTCATGGGTTAAGTACTGAAATGTATTATATGTTGACATTGATCAAATTGAACTGTACAGTTAAGAGAATAAGAATATTTGCATATGTTGCTATATAAGCCGTGTTATGTTACACAGGCTGGGTTTTCTGGATACCCTTGAACTTTGAGTTGGATTGGAATCTCTCCCTGACGAGGGAGATGGCGAGCCACCCGTGTTGAGCACCTGGATTGAGGAGCGCTTCCAGCAGTCATCTACCTTGCTGTCAGTGTGGTAGGACTGTGGGGAGGACCTCACACGACAGTTGAATCTAGCAGAACTAGGGATGGGCATAATTGATCGACGATCGATTAATTGATCATTAAGAATGTCGTCGATGAAATCTTTTTTTCATCGAGAAATTCGCTAATTACACATTTGACCACGGGGGGCAGTGTTTGAAAAAAAACGCCACAGTCCTACTCAACCGAGTAGGACTGTGGCAGGAGCCTGCGACTGGCTGTGAGTTACCGTGTAGTTCCATTTCCAAAGTAAACATGAAGAGGTCACGGCAAAGTGTTTTGCATGGGACCATTTTGAGTTAAAAAAGGACTTGGTTCACTGCCAACACTGCAAAGCTATCCCAGAGGCTGTGGGAGACAAGGAGCTTGTTTGATAGTTTTGAGTTACATTTGGCAAAACCTGTCAGACCTAAGTATTATATATTTGTAGTTGTTGTTTAACATTACGTTTTTTTAAATTATTATTATTTTATTTTGGAGGAAAACAAAACGAGGGTCAGTTGTCTTTAGTAGCACCGGCTTCTAGCTGTCGGCTCCGCTGCTTAAGATTACGGCAGCGCATATTTTGTTCATCTTGTAATAAAGATCTCAATGAGGAAACATCACTGCATTTTAATGTAGCTCTGTTTGCTCATTGTGGTGTCTGATTCCTGTTAATTACTCCTCCCTACGAATCCGGGGTATACTGGTCCAGTGTGCGCCTACCCTCCATGTGGGTTACATGCGCAGCAGGAGATGTGCGCTTCAGGAGATGTGCGCCGCAGGAGATGTACATAGCAGGAGATGTGCGCCGCAGGCGATATGCGCAGCAGGAGATGTGTGCCGCAGTTTTTTTAATAATTTGATTTAATTTAAATTTTTTTGTAAATAACTGTTTTATTTATGTGCACAGCAGGGTGTGCGACGCAGGAGATGTGCACCGCAGGAGATGTGCGCCGCAGGAGATGTGCACCGCAGGAGATGTGCGCAGCAGGAGATTGGCACGCAGGAGATGTGCGACGCAGGATGTGTGCGCACAGTTTTTATTAATTTGAGTTAATTATTATAATTTTTTTGTAAATAAATGTTTCCTTTATGTGCAACGCAGGGTGTACGCCGCAGGATGTGCGCCGCAAGAGATGTGCGCCGCAGGATGTGCGCCGCAAGAGATGTGCACCGCAGGAGATGTACATAGCAGGAGGTGTGCGCCGCAGGCGATATGCGCAGCAGGAGATGTGCGCCACTGGAGATGTGCATCGCAGGAGATGTGCGCCGCAGGAGATGTGAGCCGCAGGAGATGTGCGCAGCAGGAGATGTGCACCGCAGGAGATGTGCGCCGCAGGAGATGTGCGTACATGGTACAAAAAATTCTCCAGCACCAGCCAAGCCCAGGGACCCAATATAAAGCCCAACCCTGAGTGCTGAAAATTGCCTAGAAATGTCTCACTCTTTGTGTTATGTAAACAATTACATGGGACACTTGTAGATACTTTACATTATAGCAAGAATGCCTAGAAATGTCCGAAATATTTTGTTAGGGAAAAATTAAATACATGGGAGAAAACATTCTCCAGCACCAGCCAAGCCTGGCGAGCCACTCTAAAGCCCAACCCTGAGTGCTGAAAATTGCCTAGAAATGTCTCTCTTTGTGTTATGTAAAAAAATACATGGGACACTTGTAGGCACTTTACATAATAGCAAGAATGCCTAGAAATGTCCCAAATGTTTCGTTAGGAAAAAAATTACAATACAAGAGAGAAAAAATTCTCCAGCACCAGCCAAGCCCGGGGACCCACTCTAAAGCCCCACCCTGACTGCTGCTGAACAATGCCTAGAAATGTCTCACTCTTTGTGTTAGGTAAAAAAAATATATATAATACATGGGACACTTGTAGGCACTTTACATTATAGCAAGAATGCCTAGAAATGTCCAAAATCTTTTGTTAGGAAAAATTCCAATACATGGTAGAAAAAATCCTCCAGCACCAGCCAAGCCCAGGGACCCAATCTAAAGCCCAACCCTGAGTGCTGAAAATTGCCTATAAATGTCTCACTCTTTGTGTTAGGTAAAAAAAAAAAAAAAATACATGGGACACTTGTAGGCACTTTACATTATAGCAAGAATGCCTAGAAATGTCCGAAATGTTTTGTTAGGGAAAAAATTAAATACATGGGAGAAAACATTCTCCAGCACACGCCTAGCCTGGGGAGCATCTCTAAAGCCCAACCCTGAGTGCTGAAAAATAACTAGAAATGTCTCACTCTTTGTGTTAGGTTAAAAAAAAAATATTAATACATGGGACACTTGTAGGCACTTTTCATTACAGCAAGAATGCCTAGAACTATCCCAAATGTTTTGTTAGGGAAAAATGAAATACATGGTAGAAAAAATTCTCCAGAACCAGCCAAGCCCGGGGACCCACTCTGAAGCCCCAACCTGAGTGCTGAAAAATGCCTGGAAATGTCTCACACTTTGTGTTAGGTAAAAACTAAAAAAAAGAAATACTTGGGACACTTGTAGGCACTTTTCATTACAGCAAGAATGCCTAGAAATGTCCCAAATGTTTTGTTAGGGAAAAATACAATACATGGGAGAAAAAATTCTCCAGCACCAGCCAAGCCCGGGGACCCACTCTAAAGCCCCACCCTGACTGCTGAATAATGCCTAGAAATGTCTCACGCTTTGTGTTATGTAACAAAATGACATGGGACACTTGTAGGCATTTTACATTATAGCAAGAATGCCTAGAAATGTCCCAAATCTTTTGTTAGGAAAAATACAATACATGAGAGAAAAAATTCTCCAGCACCAGCCAAGCCCAGGTACCCAATCTAAAGCCCAACCCTGAGTGCTGAAAATTGCCTATAAATGTCTCACTCTTTGTGTTAGTTAAAAAAAAAAAAAAAAATACATGGGACACTTGTAGGCACTTTACATTATAGCAAAAATGCCTAGAAATGTCCCACAAGTTTTGTTAGGGAAAAATGAAATACATGGTAGAAAAAATTCTCCAGAACCAGCCAAGCCCGGGGACCCACTCTGAAGCCCCAACCTGAGTGCTGAAAAATGCCTGGAAATGTCTCACACTTTGTGTTATGTAACAAAATGACATGGGACACTTGTAGGCACTTTACATTATAGCAAGAATGCCTAGAAATGTCCCACAAGTTTTGTTAGGGAAAAATGAAATACATGGTAGAAAAAATTCTCCAGAACCAGCCAAGCCCGGGGACCCACTCTGAAGCCCCAACCTGAGTGCTGAAAAATAACTGGAAATGTCTCACACTTTGTGTTAGGTAAAAACTAAAAAAAAGAAATACTTGGGACACTTGTAGGCACTTTTCATTACAGCAAGAATGCCTAGAAATGTCCCAAATGTTTTGTTAGGGAAAAATACAATACATGGGAGAAAAAATTCTCCAGCACCAGCCAAGCCCGGGGACCCACTCTAAAGCCCCACCCTGACTGCTGAATAATGCCTAGAAATGTCTCACTCTTTGTGTTATGTAACAAAATGACATGGGACACTTGTAGGCATTTTACATTATAGCAAGAATGCCTAGAAATGTCCCAAATCTTATGTTAGGAAAAATACAATACATGAGAGAAAAAATTCTCCAGCACCAGCCAAGCCCGGGGACCCACTCTAAAGCCCCACCCTGACTGCTGCTGAACATTGCCTAGAAATGTCTCACTCTTTGTGTTATATATATTTTTTTACCTAATACATGGGACACTTGTAGGCACTTTACATTATAGCAAGAATGCCTAGAAATGTCCCAAATCTTTTGTTAGGAAAAATTCCAATACATGGTAGAAAAAATCCTCCAGCACCAGCCAAGCCCAGGGACCCAATCTAAAGCCCAACCCTGAGTGCTGAAAATTGCCTATAAATGTCTCACTCTTTGTGTTAGGTAAAAAAATACATGGGACACTTGTAGGCACTTTACATAATAGCAAGAATGCCTAGAAATGTCCCAAATGTTTCGTTAGGAAAAAAATTACAATACAAGAGAGAAAAAATTCTCCAGCACCAGCCAAGCCCGGGGACCCACTCTAAAGCCCCACCCTGACTGCTGCTGAACAATGCCTAGAAATGTCTCACTCTTTGTGTTAGGTAAAAAAAATATATATAATACATGGGACACTTGTAGGCACTTTACATTATAGCAAGAATGCCTAGAAATGTCCAAAATCTTTTCTTAGGAAAAATTCCAATACATGGTAGAAAAAATCCTCCAGCACCAGCCAAGCCCAGGGACCCAATCTAAAGCCCAACCCTGAGTGCTGAAAATTGCCTATAAATGTCTCACTCTTTGTGTTAGGTAAAAAAAAAAAAAAAATACATGGGACACTTGTAGGCACTTTACATTATAGCAAGAATGCCTAGAAATGTCCGAAATGTTTTGTTAGGGAAAAAATTAAATACATGGGAGAAAACATTCTCCAGCACACGCCTAGCCTGGGGAGCATCTCTAAAGCCCAACCCTGAGTGCTGAAAAATAACTAGAAATGTCTCACTCTTTGTGTTAGGTTAAAAAAAAAATATTAATACATGGGACACTTGTAGGCACTTTTCATTACAGCAAGAATGCCTAGAACTGTCCCAAATGTTTTGTTAGGGAAAAATACAATACATGAGAGAAAAAATTCTCCAGCACCAGCCAAGCCCAGGGACCCAATCTAAAGCCCAACCCTGAGTGCTGAAAATTGCCTATAAATGTCTCACTCTTTGTGTTATGTAACAAAATGACATGGGACACTTGTAGGCACTTTACATTATAGCAAGAATGCCTAGAAATGTCCCACAAGTTTTTTTAGGGAAAAATGAAATACATGGTAGAAAAAATTCTCCAGAACCAGCCACGCCTGGGGAGCATCTCTAAAGCCCAACCTGAGTGCTGAAAAATGCCTGGAAATGTCTCACACTTTGTGTTAGGTATAAACTAAAAAAAAAAAATACTTGGGACACTTGTAGGCACTTTTCATTACAGCAAGAATGCCTAGAAATGTCCCAAATGTTTTGTTAGGGAAAAATACAATACATGGGAGAAAAAATTCTCCAGCACCAGCCAAGCCCGGGGACCCACTCTAAAGCCCCACCCTGAGTGCTGAATAATGCCTAGAAATGTATCACTCTTTTTTTTAGGTAAAAAAAAATATTATAATACATGGGACACTTGTAGGCATTTTACATTATAGCAAGAATGCCTAGAAATGTCCCAAATCTTTTGTTAGGAAAAATTCCAATACATGGTAGAAAAAATTCTCCAGCACCAGCCAAGCCCAGGGACCCAATCTAAAGCCCAACCCTTAGTGCTGAAAATTGCCTATAAATGTCTCACTCTTTTTGTTATGTAAAAAAATACATGGGACACTTGTAGGCACTTTACATGATCGCAAAAATGCCTAGAAATGTCCCACACGTTTTGTTAGGGGAAAATGAAATCCATGGGAGAATAAATTCTCCAGCATACGCCTAGCCTGGGGAGCCACTCTAAAGCCCCACCCTGACTGCTGCTGAACAATGCCTAGAAATGTCTCACTCTTTGTGTTAGGTAAAAAAATAAAAAATAAAATACATGGTACACTTGTAAGCACTTCACATTATAGCAAGAATGCCAAGAAATGTCCGAAATGTTTTGTTAGGGAAAAGTTAAATACATGGGAGAAAAAATTCTCCAGCGCCAGCCACGCCTGGGGAGCATCTCTAAAGCCCAACCCTGAGTGCTGAAAAATGCCTGGAAATGTCTCATACTTTGTGTTAGGTATAAACTAAAAAAAAAAAATACTTGGGACACTTGTAGGCACTTTACATTATAGCAAGAATGCCTAGAAATGTCCCACACGTTTTGTTAGGGGAAAATGAAATCCATGGGAGAATAAATTCTCCAGCACCTGCCAAGCCCGGGGACTCACTCTAAAGCCCCACCCTGACAGCTGCTGAAAAATGCCTAGAAATGTCTCACTCTTTGTGTTAGGTAAAAAAATATATATAATACATGGGACACTTGTAGGCACTTTACATCATAGCAAGAATGCCTAGAAATGTTTTCTTAGGGAAAAATGAAATACATGGGAGAAAACATTCTCCAGCACACGCCTAGCCTGGGGAGCATCTCTAAAGCCCAACCCTGAGTGCTGAAAAATAACTAGAAATGTCTCACTCTTTGTGTTAGGTTAAAAAAAAAATATTAATACATGGGACACTTGTAGGCACTTTTCATTACAGCAAGAATGCCTAGAACTGTCCCACAACTTTTGTTAGGGAAAAATACAATACATGAGAGAAAAAATTCTCCAGCACCAGCCAAGCCCAGGGACCCAATCTAAAGCCAAACCCTGAGTGCTGAAAATTGCCTTTAAATGTCTCACTCTTTGTGTTATGTAATAAATGACATGGGACACTTGTAGGCACTTTACATTATAGCAAGAATGCCTAGAAATGTCCCAAATGTTTTGTTAGGGAAAAATACAATACATGGGAGAAAAAATTCTCCAGCACCAGCCAAGCCCGGGGACCCACTCTAAAGCCCCATCCTGACTGCTGAATAATGCCTAGAAATGTCTCACTCTTTGTTTTAGGTAAAAACAAATATTATAATACATGGGACACTTGTAGGCATTTTACATTATAGCAAGAATGCCTAGAAATGTCCCAAATGTTTTGTTAGGGAAAAATACAATACATGGTAGAAAAAATTCTCCAGCACCAGCCAAAACCAGGGTTCCAATCTAAAGCCCAACCCTGAGTGCCGAAAATTGCCTATAAATGTCTCACTTTTTGTGTTAGGTAAAAAAACATATATAATACTTGGGACACTTGTAGACACTTTACATTATACCAAGAATGCCTAGAAATGTCCCAAATGTTTTTTTAGGAAAAAAATACAATACATGATAGAAAAAAAATCTCCAGCACCAGCCAAGCCCAGGGACCCAATCTAAAGCCAAACCCTGAGTGCTGAAAAATCCCTACAAATGTCTCACTATTTGGGTTATGTAAAAAAATACATGGAACACTTTTAGGCACTTTACAGTATAGGAGAAATACCTCAAAATCTCCTACACGTTTTATTAGGGAAAAATACAAAACATGAGAAAAAAATTCTCCAGCACCAGCCAAGCCTGGGGAGCCACTCTAAAGCCCAACCCTGAGTGTTGAAAAAGGCCTAGAAATGTCTCACTCTTTGGGTTATGTAAAAAAAATAAAAAAAATACATGGGAAACTTGTAGGCACTTTACATTATAGCAAGAATGCCTAGAAATGTCCGAAATGTTTTCTTAGGGAAAAATTAAATACATGGGAGAAAACACACTCCAGCATATGCCTAGCCTGGGGAGCCACTCTAAAGCCCCATCCTGACTGCCTCTGAACAATGCCTAGAAATGTCTCACTCTTTGTGTTAGGTAAAAAAAATAAAAAATAAAATACATGGGACACTTGTAGGCACTTCACATTATAGCAAGAATGCCAAGAAATGTCTGAAATGTTTTGTTAGGGAAAAGTTAAATACATGGGAGAAAAAATTCTCCAGCGCCAGCCACGCCTTGGGAGCATCTCTAAAGCCCAACCCTGAGTGCTGAAAAATGCCTGGAAATGTCTCACACTTTGTGTTAGGTATAAACTAAAAAAAAAAATACTTGGGACACTTGTAGGCACTTTTCATTACAGCAAGAATGCCTAGAAATGTCCCAAATGTTTTGTTAGGGAAAAATACAATACATGGGAGAAAAAATTCTCCAGCACCAGCCAAGCCCGGGGACCCACTCTAAAGCCCAACCCTGAGTGCTGAAAATTGCCTAGAAATGTCTCTCTTTGTGTTATGTAAAAAAATACATGGGACACTTGTAGGCACTTTACATTATAACAAGAATGCCTAGAAATGTCCCAAATGTTTTGTTAGGCAAAAATAAAAAATACATGGGAGAAAAATTCTCCATCACCAGCCAAGCCCGGGGACCCACTCTAAAGCCCCACCCTGACATGCTGAACAATGCCTAGAAATGTTTCACTCTTTGTGTTAGGTAAAAAAAAATATATAATACATGGGACACTTGTAGGCACTTTACATTATAGCAAGAATGCCTAGAAATGTCCCAAATTTTTGTTAGGAAAAATTCCAATACATGGTAGAAAAAATCCTCCAGCACCAGCCAATCCCAGGGACCCAATCTAAAGCCCAACCCTGAGTTCTGAAAATTGCCTAAAATTGTCTCACTCTTTGTGTTGTGTAAAAAAATACATGGGACACTTGTAGGCACTTTACATTATAGCAAGAATGCCTAGAAATGTTTTCTTAGGGAAAAATGAAATACATGGGAGAAAAAATTCTCCAGCACCAGCCAAGCCACTCTAAAGCCCAACCCTAAGTGCTAAAAAATTTCTAGAAATGTCTCTCTTTTTTTGTTATGTAAAAAAATACGTGGGACACTTGTAGGCACTTTACATTATAGCAAGAATGCCTAGAAATGTCCCAAATGTTTTTTTAGGGAAAAATACAATACATGGTAGAAAAAATTCTCCAGAACCAGCCAAGCCCGGGGACCCACTCTGAAGCCCCAACCTGAGTGCTGAAAAATGCCTAGAAATGTCTCACTCTTTGTGTTATGTAAAAAAATATATGGGACACTTGTAGGCACTTTATATTATAGCAAGAACGCCTAGAAATGTCCCAAATCTTTTGGTAGGAAAAATTCCAATACATGGTAGAAAAAATCCTCTAGCTCAAGCCAAGCCCAGGGACCCAATCTAAAGCCACACCCTGAGTGCTGAAAAATCCCTACAAATGTCTCACTATTTGGGTTATGTAAAAAAATACATGGGACACTTGTAGGCACTTTACAGTATAGCAAAAATGCCTCTAAATGTCCCACACATTTTATTAGGGGAAAATACAATACATGGGACAAAGAATTCTCCAGCAGCAGCCAAATCTGGAGAGCCACTCTAAAGCCCAACCTTGAGTGCTGAAAAATTCCTAGAAATGTCTCACTCTTTGTGTTATGTTAAAAAAATCCATGGGACACTTGTAGGCACTTTACATTATAACAAGAATGCTTGGAAATGTCCCAAATGTTTTGTTAGGGAAAAATACAATGCATGGTAGAAAAAATTCTCCAGCACAGCCAAGCCGGGAGACCCACTCTAAAGCCCCACCCTGAGTGCGGAAAAATGCCTAGAAATGTCTCACTCTTTGGGTTATGTAAAAAAATACATGGGACACTTGTAGGCCCTTTACTTTATAGGAAGATTATCTAGAAATGTCCGAAATGTTTTGTTAGGGAAAAATTAAATACATGGGAGAAAAAATTCTCCAGCACCAGCCAAGCCCAGGGACCCAATCTAAAGCCCAACCCTGAGTGCTGAAAATTGCCTAGAAATGTCTCTCTTTGTGTTATGTAAAAAAATACATGGGACACTTGTAGGCACTTTACATTATAGCAAGAATGCCTAGAAATGTCCCAAATGTTTTGTTAGGGAAAAATAAAAAATACATGGGAGAAAAATTCTCCATCACCAGCCAAGCCCGGGGACCCACTCTAAAGCCCCACCATGACTGCTGCTGAACAATGCCTAGAAATGTTTCACTCTTTGTGTTAGGTAAAAAAAAATATATAATACATGGGACACTTGTAGGCACTTTACATTATAGCAAGAATGCCTAGAAATTTTTTCTTAGGGAAAAATGTAATACATGGGAGAAAAAATTCTCCAGCACCAGCCAAGCCACTCTAAAGCCCAACCCTGAGTGCTGAAAATTGCCTAGAAATGTCTCTCTTTGTGTTATGTAAAAAAATACATGGGACACTTGTAGGCACTTTACATTATAGCAAGAACGCCTAGAAATGTCCCAAATCTTTTGTTAGGAAAAATTCCAATACATGGTAGAAACAATCCTCTAGCACAAGCCAAGCCCAGGGACCCAATCTAAAGCCCAACCCTGAGTGCTGAAAATTGCCTATAAATGTCTCACTCTTTGTGTTAGGTAAAAAAAATAAAAAATAAAATACATGGGACACTTGTAGGCACTTCACATTATAGCAAGAATGCCAAGAAATGTCCGAAATGTTTTGTTAGGGAAAAGTTAAATACATGGGAGTAAAAATTCTCCAGCGCCAGCCACGCCTGGGGAGCATCTCTAAAGCCCAACCCTGAGTGCTGAAAAATGCCTGGAAATGTCTCACACTTTGTGTTAGGTATAAACTAAAAAAAAAAAATACTTGGGACACTTGTAGGGTTAGGGTTTGGGATTAGGGATGAAAGCACATTGGAGAAGGAGATATTCTTGAATAGGGTTAGGGTTAGGGTTAGGGATGAAAGCACATTGGAGAAGGAGATATTCTTGAATAACTTTTTTTCTGAAGGTCGTAGAGACTTGGAAAGTTGTTTCTATTGAACTAATGTGGGTCCTGCGGATCGATTGGTGCCATCCCCGAGCTTCTAGGACCTTGGGAAGGGGTCGAACGAGCGAATCTGAAAAGTGGGCGGAGTTAGGTTTAGGCAAGGGGTGGTGTGGTTAGGGTAAGGGTCTAAGGAACCTGACTAGGCATAGAATCGAAGTCCAGAACCTCTGAATAAGAAAGTCGCTAAAACAGCTAGGGTTAAGGTAAGGGATTAGGGATGAAAGCACATTGGAGAAGGAGATATTCTTGAATAACTTTTTTTCTGAAGGTCGTAGAGACTTGGAAAGTGGTTTCTATTGAACTAATGTGGGTCCTGCGGATCGATTGGTGCCATCCCCGAGCTCCTCCGACCTTCGGAAGAGGTCGAAGTAGCAAATGGCCGAAAACCCGAGGAGATATTCTTGAATAACTTTTTTTGTGAAGGTCGTAGAGAGTGGGAGAGGGCATTTGTTTACAGCAAGTGGGGTATTGCGCATCGATTGGTACCATTTTCGGAAGGGGTCGAACGCCCAAATCCCCAAAAGTGGGAGGGGCTAGTTCGGAATTTCTGATTTCTGGTGGAATTTGTGTCGATCTTACCTGCATTCTTACCTTTCAGGTTGAATGAAGAGGGGCCTGATGTGTGTCCAGACCACTGCCTCCTTGGCCCCCCATGATTGGGCCCCCAGAAGAGCTCCTGTGCCCCATACACCGCACGGCCCAAGGAGATGCTTCACTGTCATTCTTCCAAGCGACTGATTTTGGATTTCTCCATGATTTGTCTAATGAGCTGTTTGATCTGTGGGTAACTTGTCTTGTGTGTGAGTTCACCTTGGTCATGGTTTTTCCTGAATTTAGGGTTTTGAATTTGATGTGATAAAATGACATTTCTGAGGAGAATTCTCTGTTGGGATGGTGAATATCCTCTAATTTTGAGTTTTGGTGTCTTCTATGCCGAGATATTTGAGAGAAACGGGATTGTAATTAGGCAGCCTCATTAGCATAGCCTGCTGAGGAGATATTCTAGAATAACTTTTGCTGTGAAGGTCGTAGAGACTTGGAAAGGGCGTCTGTCTCTACTAAATGGGGTACTGCGGATCGATTGGTACCATCGCCGAGCTTCTAGGACCTTGGCAAGGGGTCGAACGAGCGAATCTCAAAAGTGGGCGGGGTTAGGTTTAGGCAAGGGGTGGTGTGGTTAGGGTAAGGGTCTAAGGAACCTGACTAGGCATAGAATCGGGTTAGGGTTAGGGTTAGGGTTTAGGGTTAGGTTTAGAAAATCTATCTCGATGACTCCCCCTGCTTCGTCCGTCGGGTTAGGGTTAGGGTTAGGTGAAAACGGTAATATCCGTTGACCCGACAAGTCAGGTCAAACGTTATGCACGGGCCCTCCTGGGACATGGGATGCCCCTCACTTGGTAAAATAACCATAAATATCCAATAAAAGTGTTGTAACAACACCCTGATTTTTTACAGGTATGTGAAACACACTGTGGTAAAATAACCGTAAGTAAATCCTAATGATGTCGTAATAACACACTGATTTTTACAGTTGTGTTAAACATGTTGTAATTACAGCTAAATAAACATCCAATGAACTATATACAAATTTACAAATATGTCTTGAGTCTCTCCGCTCAGCCGAGGGAGGGTAAATGGCTTAGTCAGGTAAGTACAATTTGTCATTTTTGCTTAAAGTCCGTAGGCCCTGTCGCGACGTTTCGAAATTTGTTTATCTTCATCAGGCTAGGGCAGGTAAGTAGGTCAGGTCGAATTAAGAGGTAAGTCATCCCCATGGTGGGTCTCTGGGAGAGCTTGTCCCTGATCTTGCTCCATGAGGCATTTTGTCTTGTCTGAGACTGGCCAAGGAGTTGCAATCATTTATATAGCCCATCTAGCTCCTCCCCCTGGTGAAGTTTCCTTGTCCCTCCGAAACACAGCACTCCAACAAGCACTCATTCCCATACTCCTTTTCCATCAATTCCATTAAAATAGGCTCCAATCACACACCTATAGGGATCTCTTGTCCTCTAAATATTAAACACAGTTGGGTGGGGTATACCAGGGAATTAATTGCCTTCTCTCTGAGGTCTTACTGCCTATTTAGGTCTTTCTTCCTGTACTGTACTTGCCCAAAATTAAAGAGTTGCAAACCAACTGGTAGTGGAATCTATGTTTTTGGTCAATAATCTCAAAGGAGTTAGGTGAGATGTCTCAGGTCACTCGTTCTGTCCAGGGGTCAAAGGTTAGGTTTAGGTAGGGGGTCCCTATGGTTAGGGTTAGGGTAGTGGGACCCTGATTAGGGATATTGATGACTATGTGGTCATAACTACTGACTAAGGGAATCCAAATTGGTGTGGTTTGTATAGGTTCAAATTAAATTTTGTGTGGTCCTGAGTTAAATTACTCTCCATATCAACTACAAACAGCATTTATTATTTTCCAATGGCATCGTGCCCTGAACCAAAATGGGATGGGGGTAAGGGTGAAGGTAAGAGGTAAGTATGGGGTGTAAGAAACCGGGTCCTGGGTCCGTTAATTCCTTTCATTCCAGGTTTCTTTAACATTTTGGCTGCTTTTATGGGAGTCGATTCCCCACTATTGGAAGTAATAGGTGAGTAGTGATTTTTAGAGGGGCATCCCATTAATTGTCCCAGGCGGCACTGGCCAGGGTTAGGTGAAAACGGTAATATCCGTTGACCCGACAAGTCAGGTCAAACGTTATGCACGGGCCCTCCTGGGACATGGGATGCCCCTCACTTGGTAAAATAACCATAAATATCCAATAAAAGTGTTGTAACAACACCCTGATTTTTTACAGGTATGTGAAACACACTGTGGTAAAATAACCGTAAGTAAATCCTAATGATGTCGTAATAACACACTGATTTTTACAGTTGTGTTAAACATGTTGTAATTACAGCTAAATAAACATCCAATGAACTATATACAAATTTACAAATATGTCTTGAGTCTCTCCGCTCAGCCGAGGGAGGGTAAATGGCTTAGTCAGGTAAGTACAATTTGTCATTTTTGCTTAAAGTCCGTAGGCCCTGTCGCGACGTTTCGAAATTTGTTTATCTTCATCAGGCTAGGGCAGGTAAGTAGGTCAGGTCGAATTAAGAGGTAAGTCATCCCCATGGTGGGTCTCTGGGAGAGCTTGTCCCTGATCTTGCTCCATGAGGCATTTTGTCTTGTCTGAGACTGGCCAAGGAGTTGCAATCATTTATATAGCCCATCTAGCTCCTCCCCCTGGTGAAGTTTCCTTGTCCCTCCGAAACACAGCACTCCAACAAGCACTCATTCCCATACTCCTTTTCCATCAATTCCATTAAAATAGGCTCCAATCACACACCTATAGGGATCTCTTGTCCTCTAAATATTAAACACAGTTGGGTGGGGTATACCAGGGAATTAATTGCCTTCTCTCTGAGGTCTTACTGCCTATTTAGGTCTTTCTTCCTGTACTGTACTTGCCCAAAATTAAAGAGTTGCAAACCAACTGGTTGTGGAATCTATGTTTTTGGTCAATAATCTCAAAGGAGTTAGGTGAGATGTCTCAGGTCACTCGTTCTGTCCAGGGGTCAAAGGTTAGGTTTAGGTAGGGGGTCCCTATGGTTAGGGTTAGGGTAGTGGGACCCTGATTAGGGATATTGATGACTATGTGGTCATAACTACTGACTAAGGGAATCCAAATTGGTGTGGTTTGTATAGGTTCAAATTAAATTTTGTGTGGTCCTGAGTTAAATTACTCTCCATATCAACTACAAACAGCATTTATTATTTTCCAATGGCATCGTGCCCTGAACCAAAATGGGATGGGGGTAAGGGTGAAGGTAAGAGGTAAGTATGGGGTGTAAGAAACCGGGTCCTGGGTCCGTTAATTCCTTTCATTCCAGGTTTCTTTAACATTTTGGCTGCTTTTATGGGAGTCGATTCCCCACTATTGGAAGTAATAGGTGAGTAGTGATTTTTAGAGGGGCATCCCATTAATTGTCCCAGGCGGCACTGGCCAGGGTTAGGTGAAAACGGTAATATCCGTTGACCCGACAAGTCAGGTCAAACGTTATGCACGGGCCCTCCTGGGACATGGGATGCCCCTCACTTGGTAAAATAACCATAAATATCCAATAAAAGTGTTGTAACAACACCCTGATTTTTTACAGGTATGTGAAACACACTGTGGTAAAATAACCGTAAGTAAATCCTAATGATGTCGTAATAACACACTGATTTTTACAGTTGTGTTAAACATGTTGTAATTACAGCTAAATAAACATCCAATGAACTATATACAAATTTACAAATATGTCTTGAGTCTCTCCGCTCAGCCGAGGGAGGGTAAATGGCTTAGTCAGGTAAGTACAATTTGTCATTTTTGCTTAAAGTCCGTAGGCCCTGTCGCGACGTTTCGAAATTTGTTTATCTTCATCAGGCTAGGGCAGGTAAGTAGGTCAGGTCGAATTAAGAGGTAAGTCATCCCCATGGTGGGTCTCTGGGAGAGCTTGTCCCTGATCTTGCTCCATGAGGCATTTTGTCTTGTCTGAGACTGGCCAAGGAGTTGCAATCATTTATATAGCCCATCTAGCTCCTCCCCCTGGTGAAGTTTCCTTGTCCCTCCGAAACACAGCACTCCAACAAGCACTCATTCCCATACTCCTTTTCCATCAATTCCATTAAAATAGGCTCCAATCACACACCTATAGGGATCTCTTGTCCTCTAAATATTAAACACAGTTGGGTGGGGTATACCAGGGAATTAATTGCCTTCTCTCTGAGGTCTTACTGCCTATTTAGGTCTTTCTTCCTGTACTGTACTTGCCCAAAATTAAAGAGTTGCAAACCAACTGGTTGTGGAATCTATGTTTTTGGTCAATAATCTCAAAGGAGTTAGGTGAGATGTCTCAGGTCACTCGTTCTGTCCAGGGGTCAAAGGTTAGGTTTAGGTAGGGGGTCCCTATGGTTAGGGTTAGGGTAGTGGGACCCTGATTAGGGATATTGATGACTATGTGGTCATAACTACTGACTAAGGGAATCCAAATTGGTGTGGTTTGTATAGGTTCAAATTAAATTTTGTGTGGTCCTGAGTTAAATTACTCTCCATATCAACTACAAACAGCATTTATTATTTTCCAATGGCATCGTGCCCTGAACCAAAATGGGATGGGGGTAAGGGTGAAGGTAAGAGGTAAGTATGGGGTGTAAGAAACCGGGTCCTGGGTCCGTTAATTCCTTTCATTCCAGGTTTCTTTAACATTTTGGCTGCTTTTATGGGAGTCGATTCCCCACTATTGGAAGTAATAGGTGAGTAGTGATTTTTAGAGGGGCATCCCATTAATTGTCCCAGGCGGCACTGGCCAGGGTTAGGTGAAAACGGTAATATCCGTTGACCCGACAAGTCAGGTCAAACGTTATGCACGGGCCCTCCTGGGACATGGGATGCCCCTCACTTGGTAAAATGGGTTAGGGTTAGGGTTAGGGTTAGGATTAGGGATGAAAGCACATTGGAGAAGGAGATATTCTTGAATAACTTTTTTTCTGAAGGTCGTAGAGACTTGGAAAGTGGTTTCTATTGAACTAATGTGGGTCCTGCGGATCGATTGGTGCCATCCCCGAGCTCCTCCGACCTTCGGAAGGGGTCGAAGTAGCAAATGGCCGAAAACCCGAGGAGATATTCTTGAATAACTTTTTTTGTGAAGGTCGTAGAGAGTGGGAGAGGGCATTTGTTTCCGGCAAGTGGGGTATTGCGCATCGATTGGTACCATTTTCGAGCTTCTACGACCTTCGGAAGGGGTCGAACGCCCAAATCCCCAAAAGAGGGAGGGGCTAGTTCGGAATTTCTGATTTCTGGTGGAATTTGTGTCGATCTTACCTGCATTCTTACCTTTCAGGTTGAATGAAGAGGGGCCTGATGTGTGTCCAGACCACTGCATCTCCTTGGCCCCCCATGATTGGGCCCCCAGAAGAGCTCCTGTGCCCCATACACCGCACGGCCCAAGGAGATGCTTCACTGTCATTCTTCCAAGCGACTGATTTTGGATTTCTCCAAGATTTGTCTAATGAGCTGTTTGATCTGTGGGGCACTTGTCTTGTGTGTGAGTTCACCTTGGTCATGGTTTTTCCTGAATTTAGGGTTTTGAATTTGATGTGATAAAATGACATTTCTGAGGAGAATTCTCTGTTGGGATGGTGAATATCCTGTAATTTTGAGTTTTGGTGTCTTCTATGCCGAGATATTTGAGAGAAACGGGATTGTAATTAGGCCGCCTCATTAGCATAGCCTGCTGAGGAGATATTCTTGAATAACTTTTGTTGTGAAGGTCGTAGAGACTTGGAAAGGGCGTCTGTCTCTACCAAACGGGGTACTGCGGATCGATTGGTACCATCCCCGAGCTTCTAGGACCTTGGGAAGGGGTCGAACGAGCGAATCTGAAAAGTGGGCGGGGTTAGGTTTAGGCAAGGGGTGGTGTGGTTAGGGTAAGGGTCTAAGGAACCTGACTAGGCATCGAATCGAAGTCCAGAACCTCTGAATAAGAAAGGGTTAGGGTTAGGGTTAGGGTTAGGATTAGGGATGAAAGCACATTGGAGAAGGAGATATTCTTGAATAACTTTTTTTCTGAAGGTCGTAGAGACTTGGAAAGTGGTTTCTATTGAACTAATGTGGGTCCTGCGGATCGATTGGTGCCATCCCCGAGCTCCTCCGACCTTCGGAAGGGGTCGAAGTAGCAAATGGCCGAAAACCCGAGGAGATATTCTTGAATAACTTTTTTTGTGAAGGTCGTAGAGAGTGGGAGAGGGCATTTGTTTCCGGCAAGTGGGGTATTGCGCATCGATTGGTACCATTTTCGAGCTTCTACGACCTTCGGAAGGGGTCGAACGCCCAAATCCCCAAAAGAGGGAGGGGCTAGTTCGGAATTTCTGATTTCTGGTGGAATTTGTGTCGATCTTACCTGCATTCTTACCTTTCAGGTTGAATGAAGAGGGGCCTGATGTGTGTCCAGACCACTGCATCTCCTTGGCCCCCCATGATTGGGCCCCCAGAAGAGCTCCTGTGCCCCATACACCGCACGGCCCAAGGAGATGCTTCACTGTCATTCTTCCAAGCGACTGATTTTGGATTTCTCCAAGATTTGTCTAATGAGCTGGTTGATCTGTGGGGCACTTGTCTTGTGTGTGAGTTCACCTTGGTCATGGTTTTTCCTGAATTTAGGGTTTTGAATTTGATGTGATAAAATGACATTTCTGAGGAGAATTCTCTGTTGGGATGGTGAATATCCTGTAATTTTGAGTTTTGGTGTCTTCTATGCCGAGATATTTGAGAGAAACGGGATTGTAATTAGGCCGCCTCATTAGCATAGCCTGCTGAGGAGATATTCTTGAATAACTTTTGTTGTGAAGGTCGTAGAGACTTGGAAAGGGCGTCTGTCTCTACCAAACGGGGTACTGCGGATCGATTGGTACCATCCCCGAGCTTCTAGGACCTTGGGAAGGGGTCGAACGAGCGAATCTGAAAAGTGGGCGGGGTTAGGTTTAGGCAAGGGGTGGTGTGGTTAGGGTAAGGGTCTAAGGAACCTGACTAGGCATCGAATCGAAGTCCAGAACCTCTGAATAAGAAAGGGTTAGGGTTAGGGTTAGGGTTAGGATTAGGGATGAAAGCACATTGGAGAAGGAGATATTCTTGAATAACTTTTTTTCTGAAGGTCGTAGAGACTTGGAAAGTGGTTTCTATTGAACTAATGTGGGTCCTGCGGATCGATTGGTGCCATCCCCGAGCTCCTCCGACCTTCGGAAGGGGTCGAAGTAGCAAATGGCCGAAAACCCGAGGAGATATTCTTGAATAACTTTTTTTGTGAAGGTCGTAGAGAGTGGGAGAGGGCATTTGTTTCCGGCAAGTGGGGTATTGCGCATCGATTGGTACCATTTTCGAGCTTCTACGACCTTCGGAAGGGGTCGAACGCCCAAATCCCCAAAAGAGGGAGGGGCTAGTTCGGAATTTCTGATTTCTGGTGGAATTTGTGTCGATCTTACCTGCATTCTTACCTTTCAGGTTGAATGAAGAGGGGCCTGATGTGTGTCCAGACCACTGCATCTCCTTGGCCCCCCATGATTGGGCCCCCAGAAGAGCTCCTGTGCCCCATACACCGCACGGCCCAAGGAGATGCTTCACTGTCATTCTTCCAAGCGACTGATTTTGGATTTCTCCAAGATTTGTCTAATGAGCTGTTTGATCTGTGGGGCACTTGTCTTGTGTGTGAGTTCACCTTGGTCATGGTTTTTCCTGAATTTAGGGTTTTGAATTTGATGTGATAAAATGACATTTCTGAGGAGAATTCTCTGTTGGGATGGTGAATATCCTGTAATTTTGAGTTTTGGTGTCTTCTATGCCGAGATATTTGAGAGAAACGGGATTGTAATTAGGCCGCCTCATTAGCATAGCCTGCTGAGGAGATATTCTTGAATAACTTTTGTTGTGAAGGTCGTAGAGACTTGGAAAGGGCGTCTGTCTCTACCAAACGGGGTACTGCGGATCGATTGGTACCATCCCCGAGCTTCTAGGACCTTGGGAAGGGGTCGAACGAGCGAATCTGAAAAGTGGGCGGGGTTAGGTTTAGGCAAGGGGTGGTGTGGTTAGGGTAAGGGTCTAAGGAACCTGACTAGGCATCGAATCGAAGTCCAGAACCTCTGAATAAGAAAGGGTTAGGGTTAGGGTTAGGGTTAGGATTAGGGATGAAAGCACATTGGAGAAGGAGATATTCTTGAATAACTTTTTTTCTGAAGGTCGTAGAGACTTGGAAAGTGGTTTCTATTGAACTAATGTGGGTCCTGCGGATCGATTGGTGCCATCCCCGAGCTCCTCCGACCTTCGGAAGGGGTCGAAGTAGCAAATGGCCGAAAACCCGAGGAGATATTCTTGAATAACTTTTTTTGTGAAGGTCGTAGAGAGTGGGAGAGGGCATTTGTTTCTGGCAAGTGGGGTATTGCGCATCGATTGGTACCATTTTCGAGCTTCTACGACCTTCGGAAGGGGTCGAACGCCCAAATCCCCAAAAGAGGGAGGGGCTAGTTCGGAATTTCTGATTTCTGGTGGAATTTGTGTCGATCTTACCTGCATTCTTACCTTTCAGGTTGAATGAAGAGGGGCCTGATGTGTGTCCAGACCACTGCATCTCCTTGGCCCCCCATGATTGGGCCCCCAGAAGAGCTCCTGTGCCCCATACACCGCACGGCCCAAGGAGATGCTTCACTGTCATTCTTCCAAGCGACTGATTTTGGATTTCTCCAAGATTTGTCTAATGAGCTGTTTGATCTGTGGGGCACTTGTCTTGTGTGTGAGTTCACCTTGGTCATGGTTTTTCCTGAATTTAGGGTTTTGAATTTGATGTGATAAAATGACATTTCTGAGGAGAATTCTCTGTTGGGATGGTGAATATCCTGTAATTTTGAGTTTTGGTGTCTTCTATGCCGAGATATTTGAGAGAAACGGGATTGTAATTAGGCCGCCTCATTAGCATAGCCTGCTGAGGAGATATTCTTGAATAACTTTTGTTGTGAAGGTCGTAGAGACTTGGAAAGGGCGTCTGTCTCTACCAAACGGGGTACTGCGGATCGATTGGTACCATCCCCGAGCTTCTAGGACCTTGGGAAGGGGTCGAACGAGCGAATCTGAAAAGTGGGCGGGGTTAGGTTTAGGCAAGGGGTGGTGTGGTTAGGGTAAGGGTCTAAGGAACCTGACTAGGCATCGAATCGAAGTCCAGAACCTCTGAATAAGAAAGGGTTAGGGTTAGGGTTAGGATTAGGGATGAAAGCACATTGGAGAAGGAGATATTCTTGAATAACTTTTTTTCTGAAGGTCGTAGAGACTTGGAAAGTGGTTTCTATTGAACTAATGTGGGTCCTGCGGATCGATTGGTGCCATCCCCGAGCTCCTCCGACCTTCGGAAGGGGTCGAAGTAGCAAATGGCCGAAAACCCGAGGAGATATTCTTGAATAACTTTTTTTGTGAAGGTCGTAGAGAGTGGGAGAGGGCATTTGTTTCCGGCAAGTGGGGTATTGCGCATCGATTGGTACCATTTTCGAGCTTCTACGACCTTCGGAAGGGGTCGAACGCCCAAATCCCCAAAAGAGGGAGGGGCTAGTTCGGAATTTCTGATTTCTGGTGGAATTTGTGTCGATCTTACCTGCATTCTTACCTTTCAGGTTGAATGAAGAGGGGCCTGATGTGTGTCCAGACCACTGCATCTCCTTGGCCCCCCATGATTGGGCCCCCAGAAGAGCTCCTGTGCCCCATACACCGCACGGCCCAAGGAGATGCTTCACTGTCATTCTTCCAAGCGACTGATTTTGGATTTCTCCAAGATTTGTCTAATGAGCTGTTTGATCTGTGGGGCACTTGTCTTGTGTGTGAGTTCACCTTGGTCATGGTTTTTCCTGAATTTAGGGTTTTGAATTTGATGTGATAAAATGACATTTCTGAGGAGAATTCTCTGTTGGGATGGTGAATATCCTGTAATTTTGAGTTTTGGTGTCTTCTATGCCGAGATATTTGAGAGAAACGGGATTGTAATTAGGCCGCCTCATTAGCATAGCCTGCTGAGGAGATATTCTTGAATAACTTTTGTTGTGAAGGTCGTAGAGACTTGGAAAGGGCGTCTGTCTCTACCAAACGGGGTACTGCGGATCGATTGGTACCATCCCCGAGCTTCTAGGACCTTGGGAAGGGGTCGAACGAGCGAATCTGAAAAGTGGGCGGGGTTAGGTTTAGGCAAGGGGTGGTGTGGTTAGGGTAAGGGTCTAAGGAACCTGACTAGGCATCGAATCGAAGTCCAGAACCTCTGAATAAGAAAGGGTTAGGGTTAGGGTTAGGGTTAGGATTAGGGATGAAAGCACATTGGAGAAGGAGATATTCTTGAATAACTTTTTTTCTGAAGGTCGTAGAGACTTGGAAAGTGGTTTCTATTGAACTAATGTGGGTCCTGCGGATCGATTGGTGCCATCCCCGAGCTCCTCCGACCTTCGGAAGGGGTCGAAGTAGCAAATGGCCGAAAACCCGAGGAGATATTCTTGAATAACTTTTTTTGTGAAGGTCGTAGAGAGTGGGAGAGGGCATTTGTTTCTGGCAAGTGGGGTATTGCGCATCGATTGGTACCATTTTCGAGCTTCTACGACCTTCGGAAGGGGTCGAACGCCCAAATCCCCAAAAGAGGGAGGGGCTAGTTCGGAATTTCTGATTTCTGGTGGAATTTGTGTCGATCTTACCTGCATTCTTACCTTTCAGGTTGAATGAAGAGGGGCCTGATGTGTGTCCAGACCACTGCATCTCCTTGGCCCCCCATGATTGGGCCCCCAGAAGAGCTCCTGTGCCCCATACACCGCACGGCCCAAGGAGATGCTTCACTGTCATTCTTCCAAGCGACTGATTTTGGATTTCTCCAAGATTTGTCTAATGAGCTGTTTGATCTGTGGGGCACTTGTCTTGTGTGTGAGTTCACCTTGGTCATGGTTTTTCCTGAATTTAGGGTTTTGAATTTGATGTGATAAAATGACATTTCTGAGGAGAATTCTCTGTTGGGATGGTGAATATCCTGTAATTTTGAGTTTTGGTGTCTTCTATGCCGAGATATTTGAGAGAAACGGGATTGTAATTAGGCCGCCTCATTAGCATAGCCTGCTGAGGAGATATTCTTGAATAACTTTTGTTGTGAAGGTCGTAGAGACTTGGAAAGGGCGTCTGTCTCTACCAAACGGGGTACTGCGGATCGATTGGTACCATCCCCGAGCTTCTAGGACCTTGGGAAGGGGTCGAACGAGCGAATCTGAAAAGTGGGCGGGGTTAGGTTTAGGCAAGGGGTGGTGTGGTTAGGGTAAGGGTCTAAGGAACCTGACTAGGCATCGAATCGAAGTCCAGAACCTCTGAATAAGAAAGGGTTAGGGTTAGGGTTAGGATTAGGGATGAAAGCACATTGGAGAAGGAGATATTCTTGAATAACTTTTTTTCTGAAGGTCGTAGAGACTTGGAAAGTGGTTTCTATTGAACTAATGTGGGTCCTGCGGATCGATTGGTGCCATCCCCGAGCTCCTCCGACCTTCGGAAGGGGTCGAAGTAGCAAATGGCCGAAAACCCGAGGAGATATTCTTGAATAACTTTTTTTGTGAAGGTCGTAGAGAGTGGGAGAGGGCATTTGTTTCCGGCAAGTGGGGTATTGCGCATCGATTGGTACCATTTTCGAGCTTCTACGACCTTCGGAAGGGGTCGAACGCCCAAATCCCCAAAAGAGGGAGGGGCTAGTTCGGAATTTCTGATTTCTGGTGGAATTTGTGTCGATCTTACCTGCATTCTTACCTTTCAGGTTGAATGAAGAGGGGCCTGATGTGTGTCCAGACCACTGCATCTCCTTGGCCCCCCATGATTGGGCCCCCAGAAGAGCTCCTGTGCCCCATACACCGCACGGCCCAAGGAGATGCTTCACTGTCATTCTTCCAAGCGACTGATTTTGGATTTCTCCAAGATTTGTCTAATGAGCTGTTTGATCTGTGGGGCACTTGTCTTGTGTGTGAGTTCACCTTGGTCATGGTTTTTCCTGAATTTAGGGTTTTGAATTTGATGTGATAAAATGACATTTCTGAGGAGAATTCTCTGTTGGGATGGTGAATATCCTGTAATTTTGAGTTTTGGTGTCTTCTATGCCGAGATATTTGAGAGAAACGGGATTGTAATTAGGCCGCCTCATTAGCATAGCCTGCTGAGGAGATATTCTTGAATAACTTTTGTTGTGAAGGTCGTAGAGACTTGGAAAGGGCGTCTGTCTCTACCAAACGGGGTACTGCGGATCGATTGGTACCATCCCCGAGCTTCTAGGACCTTGGGAAGGGGTCGAACGAGCGAATCTGAAAAGTGGGCGGGGTTAGGTTTAGGCAAGGGGTGGTGTGGTTAGGGTAAGGGTCTAAGGAACCTGACTAGGCATCGAATCGAAGTCCAGAACCTCTGAATAAGAAAGGGTTAGGGTTAGGGTTAGGGTTAGGATTAGGGATGAAAGCACATTGGAGAAGGAGATATTCTTGAATAACTTTTTTTCTGAAGGTCGTAGAGACTTGGAAAGTGGTTTCTATTGAACTAATGTGGGTCCTGCGGATCGATTGGTGCCATCCCCGAGCTCCTCCGACCTTCGGAAGGGGTCGAAGTAGCAAATGGCCGAAAACCCGAGGAGATATTCTTGAATAACTTTTTTTGTGAAGGTCGTAGAGAGTGGGAGAGGGCATTTGTTTCTGGCAAGTGGGGTATTGCGCATCGATTGGTACCATTTTCGAGCTTCTACGACCTTCGGAAGGGGTCGAACGCCCAAATCCCCAAAAGAGGGAGGGGCTAGTTCGGAATTTCTGATTTCTGGTGGAATTTGTGTCGATCTTACCTGCATTCTTACCTTTCAGGTTGAATGAAGAGGGGCCTGATGTGTGTCCAGACCACTGCATCTCCTTGGCCCCCCATGATTGGGCCCCCAGAAGAGCTCCTGTGCCCCATACACCGCACGGCCCAAGGAGATGCTTCACTGTCATTCTTCCAAGCGACTGATTTTGGATTTCTCCAAGATTTGTCTAATGAGCTGTTTGATCTGTGGGGCACTTGTCTTGTGTGTGAGTTCACCTTGGTCATGGTTTTTCCTGAATTTAGGGTTTTGAATTTGATGTGATAAAATGACATTTCTGAGGAGAATTCTCTGTTGGGATGGTGAATATCCTGTAATTTTGAGTTTTGGTGTCTTCTATGCCGAGATATTTGAGAGAAACGGGATTGTAATTAGGCCGCCTCATTAGCATAGCCTGCTGAGGAGATATTCTTGAATAACTTTTGTTGTGAAGGTCGTAGAGACTTGGAAAGGGCGTCTGTCTCTACCAAACGGGGTACTGCGGATCGATTGGTACCATCCCCGAGCTTCTAGGACCTTGGGAAGGGGTCGAACGAGCGAATCTGAAAAGTGGGCGGGGTTAGGTTTAGGCAAGGGGTGGTGTGGTTAGGGTAAGGGTCTAAGGAACCTGACTAGGCATCGAATCGAAGTCCAGAACCTCTGAATAAGAAAGGGTTAGGGTTAGGGTTAGGGTTAGGATTAGGGATGAAAGCACATTGGAGAAGGAGATATTCTTGAATAACTTTTTTTCTGAAGGTCGTAGAGACTTGGAAAGTGGTTTCTATTGAACTAATGTGGGTCCTGCGGATCGATTGGTGCCATCCCCGAGCTCCTCCGACCTTCGGAAGGGGTCGAAGTAGCAAATGGCCGAAAACCCGAGGAGATATTCTTGAATAACTTTTTTTGTGAAGGTCGTAGAGAGTGGGAGAGGGCATTTGTTTCAGGCAAGTGGGGTATTGCGCATCGATTGGTACCATTTTCGAGCTTCTACGACCTTCGGAAGGGGTCGAACGCCCAAATCCCCAAAAGAGGGAGGGGCTAGTTCGGAATTTCTGATTTCTGGTGGAATTTGTGTCGATCTTACCTGCATTCTTACCTTTCAGGTTGAATGAAGAGGGGCCTGATGTGTGTCCAGACCACTGCATCTCCTTGGCCCCCCATGATTGGGCCCCCAGAAGAGCTCCTGTGCCCCATACACCGCACGGCCCAAGGAGATGCTTCACTGTCATTCTTCCAAGCGACTGATTTTGGATTTCTCCAAGATTTGTCTAATGAGCTGTTTGATCTGTGGGGCACTTGTCTTGTGTGTGAGTTCACCTTGGTCATGGTTTTTCCTGAATTTAGGGTTTTGAATTTGATGTGATAAAATGACATTTCTGAGGAGAATTCTCTGTTGGGATGGTGAATATCCTGTAATTTTGAGTTTTGGTGTCTTCTATGCCGAGATATTTGAGAGAAACGGGATTGTAATTAGGCCGCCTCATTAGCATAGCCTGCTGAGGAGATATTCTTGAATAACTTTTGTTGTGAAGGTCGTAGAGACTTGGAAAGGGCGTCTGTCTCTACCAAACGGGGTACTGCGGATCGATTGGTACCATCCCCGAGCTTCTAGGACCTTGGGAAGGGGTCGAACGAGCGAATCTGAAAAGTGGGCGGGGTTAGGTTTAGGCAAGGGGTGGTGTGGTTAGGGTAAGGGTCTAAGGAACCTGACTAGGCATCGAATCGAAGTCCAGAACCTCTGAATAAGAAAGGGTTAGGGTTAGGGTTAGGGTTAGGGATTAGGGATGAAAGCACATTGGAGAAGGAGATATTCTTGAATAACTTTTTTTCTGAAGGTCGTAGAGACTTGGAAAGTGGTTTCTATTGAACTAATGTGGGTCCTGCGGATCGATTGGTGCCATCCCCGAGCTCCTCCGACCTTCGGAAGGGGTCGAAGTAGCAAATGGCCGAAAACCCGAGGAGATATTCTTGAATAACTTTTTTTGTGAAGGTCGTAGAGAGTGGGAGAGGGCATTTGTTTCCGGCAAGTGGGGTATTGCGCATCGATTGGTACCATTTTCGAGCTTCTACGACCTTCGGAAGGGGTCGAACGCCCAAATCCCCAAAAGAGGGAGGGGCTAGTTCGGAATTTCTGATTTCTGGTGGAATTTGTGTCGATCTTACCTGCATTCTTACCTTTCAGGTTGAATGAAGAGGGGCCTGATGTGTGTCCAGACCACTGCCTCCTTGGCCCCCCATGATTGGGCCCCCAGAAGAGCTCCTGTGCCCCATACACCGCACGGCCCAAGGAGATGCTTCACTGTCATTCTTCCAAGCGACTGATTTTGGATTTCTCCATGATTTGTCTAATGAGCTGTTTGATCTGTGGGTAACTTGTCTTGTGTGTGAGTTCACCTTGGTCATGGTTTTTCCTGAATTTAGGGTTTTGAATTTGATGTGATAAAATGACATTTCTGAGGAGAATTCTCTGTTGGGATGGTGAATATCCTCTAATTTTGAGTTTTGGTGTCTTCTATGCCGAGATATTTGAGAGAAACGGGATTGTAATTAGGCAGCCTCATTAGCATAGCCTGCTGAGGAGATATTCTAGAATAACTTTTGCTGTGAAGGTCGTAGAGACTTGGAAAGGGCGTCTGTCTCTACTAAATGGGGTACTGCGGATCGATTGGTACCATCGCCGAGCTTCTAGGACCTTGGCAAGGGGTCGAACGAGCGAATCTCAAAAGTGGGCGGGGTTAGGTTTAGGCAAGGGGTGGTGTGGTTAGGGTAAGGGTCTAAGGAACCTGACTAGGCATAGAATCGGGTTAGGGTTAGGGTTAGGGTTTAGGGTTAGGTTTAGAAAATCTATCTCGATGACTCCCCCTGCTTCGTCCGTCGGGTTAGGGTTAGGGTTAGGTGAAAACGGTAATATCCGTTGACCCGACAAGTCAGGTCAAACGTTATGCACGGGCCCTCCTGGGACATGGGATGCCCCTCACTTGGTAAAATAACCATAAATATCCAATAAAAGTGTTGTAACAACACCCTGATTTTTTACAGGTATGTGAAACACACTGTGGTAAAATAACCGTAAGTAAATCCTAATGATGTCGTAATAACACACTGATTTTTACAGTTGTGTTAAACATGTTGTAATTACAGCTAAATAAACATCCAATGAACTATATACAAATTTACAAATATGTCTTGAGTCTCTCCGCTCAGCCGAGGGAGGGTAAATGGCTTAGTCAGGTAAGTACAATTTGTCATTTTTGCTTAAAGTCCGTAGGCCCTGTCGCGACGTTTCGAAATTTGTTTATCTTCATCAGGCTAGGGCAGGTAAGTAGGTCAGGTCGAATTAAGAGGTAAGTCATCCCCATGGTGGGTCTCTGGGAGAGCTTGTCCCTGATCTTGCTCCATGAGGCATTTTGTCTTGTCTGAGACTGGCCAAGGAGTTGCAATCATTTATATAGCCCATCTAGCTCCTCCCCCTGGTGAAGTTTCCTTGTCCCTCCGAAACACAGCACTCCAACAAGCACTCATTCCCATACTCCTTTTCCATCAATTCCATTAAAATAGGCTCCAATCACACACCTATAGGGATCTCTTGTCCTCTAAATATTAAACACAGTTGGGTGGGGTATACCAGGGAATTAATTGCCTTCTCTCTGAGGTCTTACTGCCTATTTAGGTCTTTCTTCCTGTACTGTACTTGCCCAAAATTAAAGAGTTGCAAACCAACTGGTAGTGGAATCTATGTTTTTGGTCAATAATCTCAAAGGAGTTAGGTGAGATGTCTCAGGTCACTCGTTCTGTCCAGGGGTCAAAGGTTAGGTTTAGGTAGGGGGTCCCTATGGTTAGGGTTAGGGTAGTGGGACCCTGATTAGGGATATTGATGACTATGTGGTCATAACTACTGACTAAGGGAATCCAAATTGGTGTGGTTTGTATAGGTTCAAATTAAATTTTGTGTGGTCCTGAGTTAAATTACTCTCCATATCAACTACAAACAGCATTTATTATTTTCCAATGGCATCGTGCCCTGAACCAAAATGGGATGGGGGTAAGGGTGAAGGTAAGAGGTAAGTATGGGGTGTAAGAAACCGGGTCCTGGGTCCGTTAATTCCTTTCATTCCAGGTTTCTTTAACATTTTGGCTGCTTTTATGGGAGTCGATTCCCCACTATTGGAAGTAATAGGTGAGTAGTGATTTTTAGAGGGGCATCCCATTAATTGTCCCAGGCGGCACTGGCCAGGGTTAGGTTAGGGTTAGGGTTAGGGTTAGGGTTAGGGTTAGGGTTAGGGTTAGGATTAGGGATGAAAGCACATTGGAGAAGGAGATATTCTTGAATAACTTTTTTTCTGAAGGTCGTAGAGACTTGGAAAGTGGTTTCTATTGAACTAATGTGGGTCCTGCGGATCGATTGGTGCCATCCCCGAGCTCCTCCGACCTTCGGAAGGGGTCGAAGTAGCAAATGGCCGAAAACCCGAGGAGATATTCTTGAATAACTTTTTTTGTGAAGGTCGTAGAGAGTGGGAGAGGGCATTTGTTTCTGGCAAGTGGGGTATTGCGCATCGATTGGTACCATTTTCGAGCTTCTACGACCTTCGGAAGGGGTCGAACGCCCAAATCCCCAAAAGAGGGAGGGGCTAGTTCGGAATTTCTGATTTCTGGTGGAATTTGTGTCGATCTTACCTGCATTCTTACCTTTCAGGTTGAATGAAGAGGGGCCTGATGTGTGTCCAGACCACTGCATCTCCTTGGCCCCCCATGATTGGGCCCCCAGAAGAGCTCCTGTGCCCCATACACCGCACGGCCCAAGGAGATGCTTCACTGTCATTCTTCCAAGCGACTGATTTTGGATTTCTCCAAGATTTGTCTAATGAGCTGTTTGATCTGTGGGGCACTTGTCTTGTGTGTGAGTTCACCTTGGTCATGGTTTTTCCTGAATTTAGGGTTTTGAATTTGATGTGATAAAATGACATTTCTGAGGAGAATTCTCTGTTGGGATGGTGAATATCCTGTAATTTTGAGTTTTGGTGTCTTCTATGCCGAGATATTTGAGAGAAACGGGATTGTAATTAGGCCGCCTCATTAGCATAGCCTGCTGAGGAGATATTCTTGAATAACTTTTGTTGTGAAGGTCGTAGAGACTTGGAAAGGGCGTCTGTCTCTACCAAACGGGGTACTGCGGATCGATTGGTACCATCCCCGAGCTTCTAGGACCTTGGGAAGGGGTCGAACGAGCGAATCTGAAAAGTGGGCGGGGTTAGGTTTAGGCAAGGGGTGGTGTGGTTAGGGTAAGGGTCTAAGGAACCTGACTAGGCATCGAATCGAAGTCCAGAACCTCTGAATAAGAAAGGGTTAGGGTTAGGGTTAGGGTTAGGATTAGGGATGAAAGCACATTGGAGAAGGAGATATTCTTGAATAACTTTTTTTCTGAAGGTCGTAGAGACTTGGAAAGTGGTTTCTATTGAACTAATGTGGGTCCTGCGGATCGATTGGTGCCATCCCCGAGCTCCTCCGACCTTCGGAAGGGGTCGAAGTAGCAAATGGCCGAAAACCCGAGGAGATATTCTTGAATAACTTTTTTTGTGAAGGTCGTAGAGAGTGGGAGAGGGCATTTGTTTCAGGCAAGTGGGGTATTGCGCATCGATTGGTACCATTTTCGAGCTTCTACGACCTTCGGAAGGGGTCGAACGCCCAAATCCCCAAAAGAGGGAGGGGCTAGTTCGGAATTTCTGATTTCTGGTGGAATTTGTGTCGATCTTACCTGCATTCTTACCTTTCAGGTTGAATGAAGAGGGGCCTGATGTGTGTCCAGACCACTGCATCTCCTTGGCCCCCCATGATTGGGCCCCCAGAAGAGCTCCTGTGCCCCATACACCGCACGGCCCAAGGAGATGCTTCACTGTCATTCTTCCAAGCGACTGATTTTGGATTTCTCCAAGATTTGTCTAATGAGCTGTTTGATCTGTGGGGCACTTGTCTTGTGTGTGAGTTCACCTTGGTCATGGTTTTTCCTGAATTTAGGGTTTTGAATTTGATGTGATAAAATGACATTTCTGAGGAGAATTCTCTGTTGGGATGGTGAATATCCTGTAATTTTGAGTTTTGGTGTCTTCTATGCCGAGATATTTGAGAGAAACGGGATTGTAATTAGGCCGCCTCATTAGCATAGCCTGCTGAGGAGATATTCTTGAATAACTTTTGTTGTGAAGGTCGTAGAGACTTGGAAAGGGCGTCTGTCTCTACCAAACGGGGTACTGCGGATCGATTGGTACCATCCCCGAGCTTCTAGGACCTTGGGAAGGGGTCGAACGAGCGAATCTGAAAAGTGGGCGGGGTTAGGTTTAGGCAAGGGGTGGTGTGGTTAGGGTAAGGGTCTAAGGAACCTGACTAGGCATCGAATCGAAGTCCAGAACCTCTGAATAAGAAAGGGTTAGGGTTAGGGTTAGGGTTAGGGATTAGGGATGAAAGCACATTGGAGAAGGAGATATTCTTGAATAACTTTTTTTCTGAAGGTCGTAGAGACTTGGAAAGTGGTTTCTATTGAACTAATGTGGGTCCTGCGGATCGATTGGTGCCATCCCCGAGCTCCTCCGACCTTCGGAAGGGGTCGAAGTAGCAAATGGCCGAAAACCCGAGGAGATATTCTTGAATAACTTTTTTTGTGAAGGTCGTAGAGAGTGGGAGAGGGCATTTGTTTCCGGCAAGTGGGGTATTGCGCATCGATTGGTACCATTTTCGAGCTTCTACGACCTTCGGAAGGGGTCGAACGCCCAAATCCCCAAAAGAGGGAGGGGCTAGTTCGGAATTTCTGATTTCTGGTGGAATTTGTGTCGATCTTACCTGCATTCTTACCTTTCAGGTTGAATGAAGAGGGGCCTGATGTGTGTCCAGACCACTGCCTCCTTGGCCCCCCATGATTGGGCCCCCAGAAGAGCTCCTGTGCCCCATACACCGCACGGCCCAAGGAGATGCTTCACTGTCATTCTTCCAAGCGACTGATTTTGGATTTCTCCATGATTTGTCTAATGAGCTGTTTGATCTGTGGGTAACTTGTCTTGTGTGTGAGTTCACCTTGGTCATGGTTTTTCCTGAATTTAGGGTTTTGAATTTGATGTGATAAAATGACATTTCTGAGGAGAATTCTCTGTTGGGATGGTGAATATCCTCTAATTTTGAGTTTTGGTGTCTTCTATGCCGAGATATTTGAGAGAAACGGGATTGTAATTAGGCAGCCTCATTAGCATAGCCTGCTGAGGAGATATTCTAGAATAACTTTTGCTGTGAAGGTCGTAGAGACTTGGAAAGGGCGTCTGTCTCTACTAAATGGGGTACTGCGGATCGATTGGTACCATCGCCGAGCTTCTAGGACCTTGGCAAGGGGTCGAACGAGCGAATCTCAAAAGTGGGCGGGGTTAGGTTTAGGCAAGGGGTGGTGTGGTTAGGGTAAGGGTCTAAGGAACCTGACTAGGCATAGAATCGGGTTAGGGTTAGGGTTAGGGTTTAGGGTTAGGTTTAGAAAATCTATCTCGATGACTCCCCCTGCTTCGTCCGTCGGGTTAGGGTTAGGGTTAGGTGAAAACGGTAATATCCGTTGACCCGACAAGTCAGGTCAAACGTTATGCACGGGCCCTCCTGGGACATGGGATGCCCCTCACTTGGTAAAATAACCATAAATATCCAATAAAAGTGTTGTAACAACACCCTGATTTTTTACAGGTATGTGAAACACACTGTGGTAAAATAACCGTAAGTAAATCCTAATGATGTCGTAATAACACACTGATTTTTACAGTTGTGTTAAACATGTTGTAATTACAGCTAAATAAACATCCAATGAACTATATACAAATTTACAAATATGTCTTGAGTCTCTCCGCTCAGCCGAGGGAGGGTAAATGGCTTAGTCAGGTAAGTACAATTTGTCATTTTTGCTTAAAGTCCGTAGGCCCTGTCGCGACGTTTCGAAATTTGTTTATCTTCATCAGGCTAGGGCAGGTAAGTAGGTCAGGTCGAATTAAGAGGTAAGTCATCCCCATGGTGGGTCTCTGGGAGAGCTTGTCCCTGATCTTGCTCCATGAGGCATTTTGTCTTGTCTGAGACTGGCCAAGGAGTTGCAATCATTTATATAGCCCATCTAGCTCCTCCCCCTGGTGAAGTTTCCTTGTCCCTCCGAAACACAGCACTCCAACAAGCACTCATTCCCATACTCCTTTTCCATCAATTCCATTAAAATAGGCTCCAATCACACACCTATAGGGATCTCTTGTCCTCTAAATATTAAACACAGTTGGGTGGGGTATACCAGGGAATTAATTGCCTTCTCTCTGAGGTCTTACTGCCTATTTAGGTCTTTCTTCCTGTACTGTACTTGCCCAAAATTAAAGAGTTGCAAACCAACTGGTAGTGGAATCTATGTTTTTGGTCAATAATCTCAAAGGAGTTAGGTGAGATGTCTCAGGTCACTCGTTCTGTCCAGGGGTCAAAGGTTAGGTTTAGGTAGGGGGTCCCTATGGTTAGGGTTAGGGTAGTGGGACCCTGATTAGGGATATTGATGACTATGTGGTCATAACTACTGACTAAGGGAATCCAAATTGGTGTGGTTTGTATAGGTTCAAATTAAATTTTGTGTGGTCCTGAGTTAAATTACTCTCCATATCAACTACAAACAGCATTTATTATTTTCCAATGGCATCGTGCCCTGAACCAAAATGGGATGGGGGTAAGGGTGAAGGTAAGAGGTAAGTATGGGGTGTAAGAAACCGGGTCCTGGGTCCGTTAATTCCTTTCATTCCAGGTTTCTTTAACATTTTGGCTGCTTTTATGGGAGTCGATTCCCCACTATTGGAAGTAATAGGTGAGTAGTGATTTTTAGAGGGGCATCCCATTAATTGTCCCAGGCGGCACTGGCCAGGGTTAGGTTAGGGTTAGGGTTAGGGTTAGGGTTAGGGTTAGGGTTAGGGTTAGGGTTAGGGTTAGGTTAGGATTAGGGTTAGGATTAGGGATGAAAGCACATTGGAGAAGGAGATATTCTTGAATAACTTTTTTTCTGAAGGTCGTAGAGACTTGGAAAGTGGTTTCTATTGAACTAATGTGGGTCCTGCGGATCGATTGGTGCCATCCCCGAGCTCCTACGACCTTCGGAAGGGGTCGAAGTAGCGAATGGCCGAAAACCCGAGGAGATATTCTTGAATAACTTTTTTTGTGAAGGTCGTAGAGAGTGGGAGAGGGCATTTGTTTGTGGCAAGTGGGGTATTGCGCATCGATTGGTACCATTTTCGAGCTTCTACGACCTTCGGAAGGGGTCGAACGCCCAAATCCCCAAAAGTGGGCGGGGCTAGTTCGGAATTTCTGATTTCTGGTGGAATTTCTGTGGATCTTACCTGCATTCTTACCTTTCAGGCTGAATGAAGAGGGGCCTGATGTGTGTCCAGACCACTGGCTCCTTGGCCCCCCATGATTGGGCCCCCAGAAGAGATGATTGGGCCCCCAGAAGAGCTCCTGTGCCCCATACACCGCACGGCCCAAGGAGATGCTTCACTGTCATTCTTCCAAGCGACTGATTTTGGATTTCTCCAAGATTTGTCTAATGAGCTGTTTGATCTGTGGGGCACTTGTCTTGTGTGTGAGTTCACCTTGGTCATGGTTTTTCCTGAATTTAGGGTTTTGAATTTGATGTGATAAAATGACATTTCTGAGGAGAATTCTCTCTTGGGATGGTGAATATCCTGTAATTTTGAGTTTTGGTGTCTTCTATGCCGAGATATTTGAGAGAAACGGGATTGTAATTAGGCCGCCTCATTAGCATAGCCTGCTGAGGAGATATTCTTGAATAACTTTTGTTGTGAAGGTCGTAGAGACTTGGAAAGGGCGTCTGTCTCTACCAAACGGGGTACTGCGGATCGATTGGTACCATCCCCGAGCTTCTAGGACCTTGGGAAGGGGTCGAACGAGCGAATCTGAAAAGTGGGCGGGGTTAGGTTTAGGCAAGGGGTGGTGTGGTTAGGGTAAGGGTCTAAGGAACCTGACTAGGCATAGAATCGAAGTCCAGAACCTCTGAATAAGAAAGTCGCTAAAACAGCTAGGGTTAAGGTAAGGGATTAGGGATGAAAGCACATTGGAGAAGGAGATATTCTTGAATAACTTTTTTTCTGAAGGTCGTAGAGACTTGGAAAGTGGTTTCTATTGAACTAATGTGGGTCCTGCGGATCGATTGGTGCCATCCCCGAGCTCCTACGACCTTCGGAAGGGGTCGAAGTAGCGAATGGCCGAAAACCCGAGGAGATATTCTTGAATAACTTTTTTTGTGAAGGTCGTAGAGAGTGGGAGAGGGCATTTGTTTGTGGCAAGTGGGGTATTGCGCATCGATTGGTACCATTTTCGAGCTTCTACGACCTTCGGAAGGGTTAGGGTTAGGGTTAGGGTTAGGGTTAGGGTTAGGGTTAGGGTTAGGATTAGGGATGAAAGCACATTGGAGAAGGAGATATTCTTGAATAACTTTTTTTCTGAAGGTCGTAGAGACTTGGAAAGTGGTTTCTATTGAACTAATGTGGGTCCTGCGGATCGATTGGTGCCATCCCCGAGCTCCTACGACCTTCGGAAGGGGTCGAAGTAGCGAATGGCCGAAAACCCGAGGAGATATTCTTGAATAACTTTTTTTGTGAAGGTCGTAGAGAGTGGGAGAGGGCATTTGTTTGTGGCAAGTGGGGTATTGCGCATCGATTGGTACCATTTTCGAGCTTCTACGACCTTCGGAAGGGGTCGAACGCCCAAATCCCCAAAAGTGGGCGGGGCTAGTTCGGAATTTCTGATTTCTGGTGGAATTTCTGTGGATCTTACCTGCATTCTTACCTTTCAGGCTGAATGAAGAGGGGCCTGATGTGTGTCCAGACCACTGGCTCCTTGGCCCCCCATGATTGGGCCCCCAGAAGAGATGATTGGGCCCCCAGAAGAGCTCCTGTGCCCCATACACCGCACGGCCCAAGGAGATGCTTCACTGTCATTCTTCCAAGCGACTGATTTTGGATTTCTCCAAGATTTGTCTAATGAGCTGTTTGATCTGTGGGGCACTTGTCTTGTGTGTGAGTTCACCTTGGTCATGGTTTTTCCTGAATTTAGGGTTTTGAATTTGATGTGATAAAATGACATTTCTGAGGAGAATTCTCTCTTGGGATGGTGAATATCCTGTAATTTTGAGTTTTGGTGTCTTCTATGCCGGGTTAGGGTTAGGGTTAGGGTTAGGGTTAGGGTTAGGGGTTAGGGTTAGGGTTAGGGTTAGGGTTAGGGTTAGGGTTAGGGATGAAAGCACATTGGAGAAGGAGATATTCTTGAATAACTTTTTTTCTGAAGGTCGTAGAGACTTGGAAAGTGGTTTCTATTGAACTAATGTGGGTCCTGCGGATCGATTGGTGCCATCCCCGAGCTCCTCCGACCTTCGGAAGGGGTCGAAGTAGCAAATGGCCGAAAAGCCGAGGAGATATTCTTGAATAACTTTTTTTGTGAAGGTCGTAGAGAGTGGGAGAGGGCATTTGTTTCTGGCAAGTGGGGTATTGCGCATCGATTGGTACCATTTTCGAGCTTCTACGACCTTCGGAAGGGGTCGAACGCCCAAATCCCCAAAAGTGGGAGGGGCTAGTTCGGAATTTCTGATTTCTGGTGGAATTTGTGTCGATCTTACCTGCATTCTTACCTTTCAGGTTGAACGAAGAGGGGCCTGATGTGTGTCCAGACCACTGCCTCCTTGGCCCCCCATGATTGGGCCCCCAGAAGAGCTCCTGTGCCCCATACACCGCACGGCCCAAGGAGATGCTTCACTGTCATTCTTCCAAGCGACTGATTTTGGATTTCTCCAAGATTTGTCTAATGAGCTGTTTGATCTGTGGGGCACTTGTCTTGTGTGTGAGTTCACCTTGGTCATGGTTTTTCCTGAATTTAGGGTTTTGAATTTGATGTGATAAAATGACATTTCTGAGGAGAATTCTCTGTTGGGATGGTGAATATCCTGTAATTTTGAGTTTTGGTGTCTTCTATGCCGAGATATTTGAGAGAAACGGGATTGTAATTAGGCAGCCTCATTAGCATAGCCTGCTGAGGAGATATTCTAGAATAACTTTTGCTGTGAAGGTCGTAGAGACTTGGCAAGGGCGTCTGTCTCTACTAAATGGGGTACTGCGGATCGATTGGTACCATCGCCGAGCTTCTAGGACCTTGGGAAGGGGTCGAACGAGCGAATCTGAAAAGTGGGCGGGGTTAGGTTTAGGCAAGGGGTGGTGTGGTTAGGGTAAGGGTCTAAGGAACCTGACTAGGCATAGAATCGAAGTCCAGAACCTCTGAATAAGAAAGTCGCTAAAACAGCTAGGGTTAAGGTAAGGATTAGGGATGAAAGCACATTGGAGAAGGAGATATTCTTGAATAACTTTTTTTCTGAAGGTCGTAGAGACTTGGAAAGTGGTTTCTATTGAACTAATGTGGGTCCTGCGGATCGATTGGTGCCATCCCCGAGCTCCTCCGACCTTCGGAAGGGGTCGAAGTAGCAAATGGCCGAAAAGCCGAGGAGATATTCTTGAATAACTTTTTTTGTGAAGGTCGTAGAGAGTGGGAGAGGGCATTTGTTTCTGGCAAGTGGGGTATTGCGCATCGATTGGTACCATTTTCGAGCTTCTACGACCTTCGGAAGGGGTCGAACGCCCAAATCCCCAAAAGTGGGAGGGGCTAGTTCGGAATTTCTGATTTCTGGTGGAATTTGTGTCGATCTTACCTGCATTCTTACCTTTCAGGTTGAACGAAGAGGGGCCTGATGTGTGTCCAGACCACTGCCTCCTTGGCCCCCCATGATTGGGCCCCCAGAAGAGCTCCTGTGCCCCATACACCGCACGGCCCAAGGAGATGCTTCACTGTCATTCTTCCAAGCGACTGATTTTGGATTTCTCCAAGATTTGTCTAATGAGCTGTTTGATCTGTGGGGCACTTGTCTTGTGTGTGAGTTCACCTTGGTCATGGTTTTTCCTGAATTTAGGGTTTTGAATTTGATGTGATAAAATGACATTTCTGAGGAGAATTCTCTGTTGGGATGGTGAATATCCTGTAATTTTGAGTTTTGGTGTCTTCTATGCCGAGATATTTGAGAGAAACGGGATTGTAATTAGGCAGCCTCATTAGCATAGCCTGCTGAGGAGATATTCTAGAATAACTTTTGCTGTGAAGGTCGTAGAGACTTGGCAAGGGCGTCTGTCTCTACTAAATGGGGTACTGCGGATCGATTGGTACCATCGCCGAGCTTCTAGGACCTTGGGAAGGGGTCGAACGAGCGAATCTGAAAAGTGGGCGGGGTTAGGTTTAGGCAAGGGGTGGTGTGGTTAGGGTAAGGGTCTAAGGAACCTGACTAGGCATAGAATCGAAGTCCAGAACCTCTGAATAAGAAAGTCGCTAAAACAGCTAGGGTTAAGGTAAGGATTAGGGATGAAAGCACATTGGAGAAGGAGATATTCTTGAATAACTTTTTTTCTGAAGGTCGTAGAGACTT
>NW_026518882.1:0-70186 GCF_947347685.1 Pleuronectes platessa | reverse complement strand
CAAACCCTAACCCCTAACCCTAACCCTAACCCTAACCCTAACCTAACCCTAACCCTAACCCTAACCCTAACCCTAACCCTAACCTAACCCTAACCCTAACCCTAACCCTAACCCTAACCCTAACCCACTAACCCTAACCCTAACCCTAACCCTAACCCTAACCCTAACCCTAACCCTAACCCTAACCCTAACCCTAACCCTAACCCTAACCCTAACCCTAACCCTAACCCTAACCCTAACCCTAACCCTAACCCTAACCCTAACCCTAACCCTAACCCTAACCCTAACCCTAACCCTAACCCTAACCCTAACCCTAACCCTAACCCTAACCCTAACCCTAACCCTAACCCTAACCCTAACCCTAACCCCTAACCCTAACCCTAAACCCTAACCCTAACCCTAACCCTAACCCTAACCCTAACCCTAACCCTAACCCTAACCCTAACCCTAACCCTAACCCTAACCCTAACCCTAACCCTAACCCTAACCCTAACCCTAACCCTAACCCTAACCCTAACCCTAACCCTAACCCTAACCCTAACCCTAACCCTAACCCTAACCCTAACCCTAACCCTAACCCTAACCCTAACCCTAACCCTAACCCTAACCCTAACCCTAACAACCCTAACCCTAACCCTACCCTAACCCTAACCCTAACCCTAACCCTAACCCTAACCCTAACCCTAACCCTAACCCTAACCCTAACCCTAACCCTAACCCTAACCCTAACCCTAACCCTAACCCTAACCCTAACCCTAACCCTAACCCTAACCCTAACCCTAACCCTAACCCTAACCCTAACCCTAACCCTAACCCTAACCCTAACCCTAACCCTAACCCTAACCCTAACCCTAACCCTAACCCTAACCCTAACCCTAACCCTAACCCTAACCCTAACCCTAACCCTAACCCTAACCCTAACCCTAACCCTAACCCTAACCCTAACCCTAACCCTAACCCTAACCCTAACCCTAACCCTAACCCTAACCCTAACCCTAACCCTAACCCTAACCCTAACCCTAACCCTAACCCTAACCCTAACCCTAACCCTAACCCTAACCCTAACCCTAACCCTAACCCTAACCCTAACCCTAACCCTAACCCTAACCCTAACCCTAACCCTAACCCTAACCCTAACCCTAACCCTAACCCTAACCCTAACCCTAACCCTAACCCTAACCCTAACCCTAACCCTAACCCTAACCCTAACCCTAACCCTAACCCTAACCCTAACCCTAACCCTAACCCTAACCCTAACCCTAACCCTAACCCTAACCCTAACCCTAACCCTAACCCTAACCCTAACCCTAACCCTAACCCTAACCCTAACCCTAACCCTAACCCTAACCCTAACCCTAACCCTAACCCTAACCCTAACCCTAACCCTAACCCTAACCCTAACCCTAACCCTAACCCTAACCCTAACCCTAACCCTAACCCTAACCCTAACCCTAACCCTAACCCTAACCCTAACCCTAACCCTAACCCTAACCCTAACCCTAACCCTAACCCTAACCCTAACCCTAACCCTAACCCTAACCCTAACCCTAACCCTAACCCTAACCCTAACCCTAACCCTAACCCTAACCCTAACCCTAACCCTAACCCTAACCCTAACCCTAACCCTAACCCTAACCCTAACCCTAACCCTAACCCTAACCCTAACCCTAACCCTAACCCTAACCCTAACCCTAACCCTAACCCTAACCCTAACCCTAACCCTAACCCTAACCCTAACCCTAACCCTAACCCTAACCCTAACCCTAACCCTAACCCTAACCCTAACCCTAACCCTAACCCTAACCCTAACCCTAACCCTAACCCTAACCCTAACCCTAACCCTAACCCTAACCCTAACCCTAACCCTAACCCTAACCCTAACCCTAACCCTAACCCTAACCCTAACCCTAACCCTAACCCTAACCCTAACCCTAACCCTAACCCTAACCCTAACCCTAACCCTAACCCTAACCCTAACCCTAACCCTAACCCTAACCCTAACCCTAACCCTAACCCTAACCCTAACCCTAACCCTAACCCTAACCCTAACCCTAACCCTAACCCTAACCCTAACCCTAACCCTAACCCTAACCCTAACCCTAACCCTAACCCTAACCCTAACCCTAACCCTAACCCTAACCCTAACCCTAACCCTAACCCTAACCCTAACCCTAACCCTAACCCTAACCCTAACCCTAACCCTAACCCTAACCCTAACCCTAACCCTAACCCTAACCCTAACCCTAACCCTAACCCTAACCCTAACCCTAACCCTAACCCTAACCCTAACCCTAACCCTAACCCTAACCCTAACCCTAACCCTAACCCTAACCCTAACCCTAACCCTAACCCTAACCCTAACCCTAACCCTAACCCTAACCCTAACCCTAACCCTAACCCTAACCCTAACCCTAACCCTAACCCTAACCCTAACCCTAACCCTAACCCTAACCCTAACCCTAACCCTAACCCTAACCCTAACCCTAACCCTAACCCTAACCCTAACCCTAACCCTAACCCTAACCCTAACCCTAACCCTAACCCTAACCCTAACCCTAACCCTAACCCTAACCCTAACCCTAACCCTAACCCTAACCCTAACCCTAACCCTAACCCTAACCCTAACCCTAACCCTAACCCTAACCCTAACCCTAACCCTAACCCTAACCCTAACCCTAACCCTAACCCTAACCCTAACCCTAACCCTAACCCTAACCCTAACCCTAACCCTAACCCTAACCCTAACCCTAACCCTAACCCTAACCCTAACCCTAACCCTAACCCTAACCCTAACCCTAACCCTAACCCTAACCCTAACCCTAACCCTAACCCTAACCCTAACCCTAACCCTAACCCTAACCCTAACCCTAACCCTAACCCTAACCCTAACCCTAACCCTAACCCTAACCCTAACCCTAACCCTAACCCTAACCCTAACCCTAACCCTAACCCTAACCCTAACCCTAACCCTAACCCTAACCCTAACCCTAACCCTAACCCTAACCCTAACCCTAACCCTAACCCTAACCCTAACCCTAACCCTAACCCTAACCCTAACCCTAACCCTAACCCTAACCCTAACCCTAACCCTAACCCTAACCCTAACCCTAACCCTAACCCTAACCCTAACCCTAACCCTAACCCTAACCCTAACCCTAACCCTAACCCTAACCCTAACCCTAACCCTAACCCTAACCCTAACCCTAACCCTAACCCTAACCCTAACCCTAACCCTAACCCTAACCCTAACCCTAACCCTAACCCTAACCCTAACCCTAACCCTAACCCTAACCCTAACCCTAACCCTAACCCTAACCCTAACCCTAACCCTAACCCTAACCCTAACCCTAACCCTAACCCTAACCCTAACCCTAACCCTAACCCTAACCCTAACCCTAACCCTAACCCTAACCCTAACCCTAACCCTAACCCTAACCCTAACCCTAACCCTAACCCTAACCCTAACCCTAACCCTAACCCTAACCCTAACCCTAACCCTAACCCTAACCCTAACCCTAACCCTAACCCTAACCCTAACCCTAACCCTAACCCTAACCCTAACCCTAACCCTAACCCTAACCCTAACCCTAACCCTAACCCTAACCCTAACCCTAACCCTAACCCTAACCCTAACCCTAACCCTAACCCTAACCCTAACCCTAACCCTAACCCTAACCCTAACCCTAACCCTAACCCTAACCCTAACCCTAACCCTAACCCTAACCCTAACCCTAACCCTAACCCTAACCCTAACCCTAACCCTAACCCTAACCCTAACCCTAACCCTAACCCTAACCCTAACCCTAACCCTAACCCTAACCCTAACCCTAACCCTAACCCTAACCCTAACCCTAACCCTAACCCTAACCCTAACCCTAACCCTAACCCTAACCCTAACCCTAACCCTAACCCTAACCCTAACCCTAACCCTAACCCTAACCCTAACCCTAACCCTAACCCTAACCCTAACCCTAACCCTAACCCTAACCCTAACCCTAACCCTAACCCTAACCCTAACCCTAACCCTAACCCTAACCCTAACCCTAACCCTAACCCTAACCCTAACCCTAACCCTAACCCTAACCCTAACCCTAACCCTAACCCTAACCCTAACCCTAACCCTAACCCTAACCCTAACCCTAACCCTAACCCTAACCCTAACCCTAACCCTAACCCTAACCCTAACCCTAACCCTAACCCTAACCCTAACCCTAACCCTAACCCTAACCCTAACCCTAACCCTAACCCTAACCCTAACCCTAACCCTAACCCTAACCCTAACCCTAACCCTAACCCTAACCCTAACCCTAACCCTAACCCTAACCCTAACCCTAACCCTAACCCTAACCCTAACCCTAACCCTAACCCTAACCCTAACCCTAACCCTAACCCTAACCCTAACCCTAACCCTAACCCTAACCCTAACCCTAACCCTAACCCTAACCCTAACCCTAACCCTAACCCTAACCCTAACCCTAACCCTAACCCTAACCCTAACCCTAACCCTAACCCTAACCCTAACCCTAACCCTAACCCTAACCCTAACCCTAACCCTAACCCTAACCCTAACCCTAACCCTAACCCTAACCCTAACCCTAACCCTAACCCTAACCCTAACCCTAACCCTAACCCTAACCCTAACCCTAACCCTAACCCTAACCCTAACCCTAACCCTAACCCTAACCCTAACCCTAACCCTAACCCTAACCCTAACCCTAACCCTAACCCTAACCCTAACCCTAACCCTAACCCTAACCCTAACCCTAACCCTAACCCTAACCCTAACCCTAACCCTAACCCTAACCCTAACCCTAACCCTAACCCTAACCCTAACCCTAACCCTAACCCTAACCCTAACCCTAACCCTAACCCTAACCCTAACCCTAACCCTAACCCTAACCCTAACCCTAACCCTAACCCTAACCCTAACCCTAACCCTAACCCTAACCCTAACCCTAACCCTAACCCTAACCCTAACCCTAACCCTAACCCTAACCCTAACCCTAACCCTAACCCTAACCCTAACCCTAACCCTAACCCTAACCCTAACCCTAACCCTAACCCTAACCCTAACCCTAACCCTAACCCTAACCCTAACCCTAACCCTAACCCTAACCCTAACCCTAACCCTAACCCTAACCCTAACCCTAACCCTAACCCTAACCCTAACCCTAACCCTAACCCTAACCCTAACCCTAACCCTAACCCTAACCCTAACCCTAACCCTAACCCTAACCCTAACCCTAACCCTAACCCTAACCCTAACCCTAACCCTAACCCTAACCCTAACCCTAACCCTAACCCTAACCCTAACCCTAACCCTAACCCTAACCCTAACCCTAACCCTAACCCTAACCCTAACCCTAACCCTAACCCTAACCCTAACCCTAACCCTAACCCTAACCCTAACCCTAACCCTAACCCTAACCCTAACCCTAACCCTAACCCTAACCCTAACCCTAACCCTAACCCTAACCCTAACCCTAACCCTAACCCTAACCCTAACCCTAACCCTAACCCTAACCCTAACCCTAACCCTAACCCTAACCCTAACCCTAACCCTAACCCTAACCCTAACCCTAACCCTAACCCTAACCCTAACCCTAACCCTAACCCTAACCCTAACCCTAACCCTTACCCTAACCCTAACCCTAACCCTTACCCTAACCACACCACCCCTTGCCTAAACCTAACCCCGCCCACTTTTCAGATTCGCTCGTTCGACCCCTTCCCAAGGTCCTAGAAGCTCGGGGATGGTACCAATCGATCCGCAGTACCCCCTTTAGTAGAGACAGACGCCCTTTCCAAGTCTCTACGACCTTCACAGCAAAAGTTATTCTAGAATATCTCCTCAGCAGGCTATGCTAATGAGGCTGCCTAATTACAATCCCGTTTCTCTCAAATATCTCGGCATAGAAGACACCAAAACTCAAAATTACAGGATATTCACCATCCTCAGAAATGTCATTTGATCACATCAAATTCAAAACCCTAAATTCAGGAAAAACCATGACCAAGGTGAACTCACACACAAGACAAGTGCCCCACAGATCAAACAGCTCATTAGACAAATCTTGGAGAAATCCAAAATCAGTCGCTTGGAAGAATGACAGTGAAGCATCTCCTTGGGCCGTGCGGTGTATGGGGCACAGGAGCTCTTCTGGGGGCCCAATCATGGGGGGCCAAGGAGGCAGTGGTCTGGACACACATCAGGCCCCTCTTCGTTCAACCTGAAAGGTAAGAATGCAGGTAAGATCGACACAAATTCCACCAGAAATCAGAAATTCCGAACTAGCCCCTCCCACTTTTGGGGATTTGGGCGTTCGACCCCTTCCGAAGGTCGTAGAAGCTCGAAAATGGTACCAATCGATGCGCAATACCCCACTTGCCAGAAACAAATGCCCTCTCCCACTCTCTACGACCTTCACAAAAAAAGTTATTCAAGAATATCTCCTCGGCTTTTCGGCCATTTGCTACTTCGACCCCTTCCGAAGGTCGGAGGAGCTCGGGGATGGCACCAATCGATCCGCAGGACCCACATTAGTTCAATAGAAACCACTTTCCAAGTCTCTACGACCTTCAGAAAAAAAGTTATTCAAGAATATCTCCTTCTCCAATGTGCTTTCATCCCTAATCCCTTACCTTAACCCTAGCTGTTTTAGCGACTTTCTTATTCAGAGGTTCTGGACTTCGATTCTATGCCTAGTCAGGTTCCTTAGACCCTTACCCTAACCACACCACCCCTTGCCTAAACCTAACCCCGCCCACTTTTCAGATTCGCTCGTTCGACCCCTTCCCAAGGTCCTAGAAGCTCGGGGATGGTACCAATCGATCCGCAGTACCCCCTTTAGTAGAGACAGACGCCCTTTCCAAGTCTCTACGACCTTCACAGCAAAAGTTATTCTAGAATATCTCCTCAGCAGGCTATGCTAATGAGGCTGCCTAATTACAATCCCGTTTCTCTCAAATATCTCGGCATAGAAGACACCAAAACTCAAAATTACAGGATATTCACCATCCTCAGAAATGTCATTTGATCACATCAAATTCAAAACCCTAAATTCAGGAAAAACCATGACCAAGGTGAACTCACACACAAGACAAGTGCCCCACAGATCAAACAGCTCATTAGACAAATCTTGGAGAAATCCAAAATCAGTCGCTTGGAAGAATGACAGTGAAGCATCTCCTTGGGCCGTGCGGTGTATGGGGCACAGGAGCTCTTCTGGGGGCCCAATCATGGGGGGCCAAGGAGGCAGTGGTCTGGACACACATCAGGCCCCTCTTCGTTCAACCTGAAAGGTAAGAATGCAGGTAAGATCGACACAAATTCCACCAGAAATCAGAAATTCCGAACTAGCCCCTCCCACTTTTGGGGATTTGGGCGTTCGACCCCTTCCGAAGGTCGTAGAAGCTCGAAAATGGTACCAATCGATGCGCAATACCCCACTTGCCAGAAACAAATGCCCTCTCCCACTCTCTACGACCTTCACAAAAAAAGTTATTCAAGAATATCTCCTCGGCTTTTCGGCCATTTGCTACTTCGACCCCTTCCGAAGGTCGGAGGAGCTCGGGGATGGCACCAATCGATCCGCAGGACCCACATTAGTTCAATAGAAACCACTTTCCAAGTCTCTACGACCTTCAGAAAAAAAGTTATTCAAGAATATCTCCTTCTCCAATGTGCTTTCATCCCTAATCCCTTACCTTAACCCTAGCTGTTTTAGCGACTTTCTTATTCAGAGGTTCTGGACTTCGATTCTATGCCTAGTCAGGTTCCTTAGACCCTTACCCTAACCACACCACCCCTTGCCTAAACCTAACCCCGCCCACTTTTCAGATTCGCTCGTTCGACCCCTTCCCAAGGTCCTAGAAGCTCGGGGATGGTACCAATCGATCCGCAGTACCCCCTTTAGTAGAGACAGACGCCCTTTCCAAGTCTCTACGACCTTCACAGCAAAAGTTATTCTAGAATATCTCCTCAGCAGGCTATGCTAATGAGGCTGCCTAATTACAATCCCGTTTCTCTCAAATATCTCGGCATAGAAGACACCAAAACTCAAAATTACAGGATATTCACCATCCTCAGAAATGTCATTTGATCACATCAAATTCAAAACCCTAAATTCAGGAAAAACCATGACCAAGGTGAACTCACACACAAGACAAGTGCCCCACAGATCAAACAGCTCATTAGACAAATCTTGGAGAAATCCAAAATCAGTCGCTTGGAAGAATGACAGTGAAGCATCTCCTTGGGCCGTGCGGTGTATGGGGCACAGGAGCTCTTCTGGGGGCCCAATCATGGGGGGCCAAGGAGGCAGTGGTCTGGACACACATCAGGCCCCTCTTCGTTCAACCTGAAAGGTAAGAATGCAGGTAAGATCGACACAAATTCCACCAGAAATCAGAAATTCCGAACTAGCCCCTCCCACTTTTGGGGATTTGGGCGTTCGACCCCTTCCGAAGGTCGTAGAAGCTCGAAAATGGTACCAATCGATGCGCAATACCCCACTTGCCAGAAACAAATGCCCTCTCCCACTCTCTACGACCTTCACAAAAAAAGTTATTCAAGAATATCTCCTCGGCTTTTCGGCCATTTGCTACTTCGACCCCTTCCGAAGGTCGGAGGAGCTCGGGGATGGCACCAATCGATCCGCAGGACCCACATTAGTTCAATAGAAACCACTTTCCAAGTCTCTACGACCTTCAGAAAAAAAGTTATTCAAGAATATCTCCTTCTCCAATGTGCTTTCATCCCTAATCCTAACCCTAACCCTAACCCTAACCCTGCCTAATTACAATCCCGTTTCTCTCAAATATCTCGGCATAGAAGACACCAAAACTCAAAATTACAGGATATTCACCATCCCAACAGAGAATTCTCCTCAGAAATGTCATTTGATCACATCAAATTCAAAACCCTAAATTCAGGAAAAACCATGACCAAGGTGAACTCACACACAAGACAAGTGCCCCACAGATCAAACAGCTCATTAGACAAATCTTGGAGAAATCCAAAATCAGTCGCTTGGAAGAATGACAGTGAAGCATCTCCTTGGGCCGTGCGGTGTATGGGGCACAGGAGCTCTTCTGGGGGCCCAATCATCTCTTCTGGGGGCCCAATCATGGGGGGCCAAGGAGCCAGTGGTCTGGACACACATCAGGCCCCTCTTCATTCAGCCTGAAAGGTAAGAATGCAGGTAAGATCCACAGAAATTCCACCAGAAATCAGAAATTCCGAACTAGCCCCGCCCACTTTTGGGGATTTGGGCGTTCGACCCCTTCCGAAGGTCGTAGAAGCTCGAAAATGGTACCAATCGATGCGCAATACCCCACTTGCCAGAAACAAATGCCCTCTCCCACTCTCTACGACCTTCACAAAAAAAGTTATTCAAGAATATCTCCTCGGGTTTTCGGCCATTCGCTACTTCGACCCCTTCCGAAGGTCGTAGGAGCTCGGGGATGGCACCAATCGATCCGCAGGACCCACATTAGTTCAATAGAAACCACTTTCCAAGTCTCTACGACCTTCAGAAAAAAAGTTATTCAAGAATATCTCCTTCTCCAATGTGCTTTCATCCCTAATCCTAACCCTAACCCTAACCCTAACCCTAACCCTAACCCTAACCCTAACCCTAACCCTAACCCTAACCCTAACCCTAACCCTAACCCTAACCCTAACCCTAACCCTAACCCTAACCCTAACCCTAACCCTTACCCTAACCACACCACCCCTTGCCTAAACCTAACCCCGCCCACTTTTCAGATTCGCTCGTTCGACCCCTTCCCAAGGTCCTAGAAGCTCGGGGATGGTACCAATCGATCCGCAGTACCCCCTTTAGTAGAGACAGACGCCCTTTCCAAGTCTCTACGACCTTCACAGCAAAAGTTATTCTAGAATATCTCCTCAGCAGGCTATGCTAATGAGGCTGCCTAATTACAATCCCGTTTCTCTCAAATATCTCGGCATAGAAGACACCAAAACTCAAAATTACAGGATATTCACCATCCTCAGAAATGTCATTTGATCACATCAAATTCAAAACCCTAAATTCAGGAAAAACCATGACCAAGGTGAACTCACACACAAGACAAGTGCCCCACAGATCAAACAGCTCATTAGACAAATCTTGGAGAAATCCAAAATCAGTCGCTTGGAAGAATGACAGTGAAGCATCTCCTTGGGCCGTGCGGTGTATGGGGCACAGGAGCTCTTCTGGGGGCCCAATCATGGGGGGCCAAGGAGGCAGTGGTCTGGACACACATCAGGCCCCTCTTCGTTCAACCTGAAAGGTAAGAATGCAGGTAAGATCGACACAAATTCCACCAGAAATCAGAAATTCCGAACTAGCCCCTCCCACTTTTGGGGATTTGGGCGTTCGACCCCTTCCGAAGGTCGTAGAAGCTCGAAAATGGTACCAATCGATGCGCAATACCCCACTTGCCAGAAACAAATGCCCTCTCCCACTCTCTACGACCTTCACAAAAAAAGTTATTCAAGAATATCTCCTCGGCTTTTCGGCCATTTGCTACTTCGACCCCTTCCGAAGGTCGGAGGAGCTCGGGGATGGCACCAATCGATCCGCAGGACCCACATTAGTTCAATAGAAACCACTTTCCAAGTCTCTACGACCTTCAGAAAAAAAGTTATTCAAGAATATCTCCTTCTCCAATGTGCTTTCATCCCTAATCCCTTACCTTAACCCTAGCTGTTTTAGCGACTTTCTTATTCAGAGGTTCTGGACTTCGATTCTATGCCTAGTCAGGTTCCTTAGACCCTTACCCTAACCACACCACCCCTTGCCTAAACCTAACCCCGCCCACTTTTCAGATTCGCTCGTTCGACCCCTTCCCAAGGTCCTAGAAGCTCGGGGATGGTACCAATCGATCCGCAGTACCCCCTTTAGTAGAGACAGACGCCCTTTCCAAGTCTCTACGACCTTCACAGCAAAAGTTATTCTAGAATATCTCCTCAGCAGGCTATGCTAATGAGGCTGCCTAATTACAATCCCGTTTCTCTCAAATATCTCGGCATAGAAGACACCAAAACTCAAAATTACAGGATATTCACCATCCTCAGAAATGTCATTTGATCACATCAAATTCAAAACCCTAAATTCAGGAAAAACCATGACCAAGGTGAACTCACACACAAGACAAGTGCCCCACAGATCAAACAGCTCATTAGACAAATCTTGGAGAAATCCAAAATCAGTCGCTTGGAAGAATGACAGTGAAGCATCTCCTTGGGCCGTGCGGTGTATGGGGCACAGGAGCTCTTCTGGGGGCCCAATCATGGGGGGCCAAGGAGGCAGTGGTCTGGACACACATCAGGCCCCTCTTCGTTCAACCTGAAAGGTAAGAATGCAGGTAAGATCGACACAAATTCCACCAGAAATCAGAAATTCCGAACTAGCCCCTCCCACTTTTGGGGATTTGGGCGTTCGACCCCTTCCGAAGGTCGTAGAAGCTCGAAAATGGTACCAATCGATGCGCAATACCCCACTTGCCAGAAACAAATGCCCTCTCCCACTCTCTACGACCTTCACAAAAAAAGTTATTCAAGAATATCTCCTCGGCTTTTCGGCCATTTGCTACTTCGACCCCTTCCGAAGGTCGGAGGAGCTCGGGGATGGCACCAATCGATCCGCAGGACCCACATTAGTTCAATAGAAACCACTTTCCAAGTCTCTACGACCTTCAGAAAAAAAGTTATTCAAGAATATCTCCTTCTCCAATGTGCTTTCATCCCTAATCCCTTACCTTAACCCTAGCTGTTTTAGCGACTTTCTTATTCAGAGGTTCTGGACTTCGATTCTATGCCTAGTCAGGTTCCTTAGACCCTTACCCTAACCACACCACCCCTTGCCTAAACCTAACCCCGCCCACTTTTCAGATTCGCTCGTTCGACCCCTTCCCAAGGTCCTAGAAGCTCGGGGATGGTACCAATCGATCCGCAGTACCCCCTTTAGTAGAGACAGACGCCCTTTCCAAGTCTCTACGACCTTCACAGCAAAAGTTATTCTAGAATATCTCCTCAGCAGGCTATGCTAATGAGGCTGCCTAATTACAATCCCGTTTCTCTCAAATATCTCGGCATAGAAGACACCAAAACTCAAAATTACAGGATATTCACCATCCTCAGAAATGTCATTTGATCACATCAAATTCAAAACCCTAAATTCAGGAAAAACCATGACCAAGGTGAACTCACACACAAGACAAGTGCCCCACAGATCAAACAGCTCATTAGACAAATCTTGGAGAAATCCAAAATCAGTCGCTTGGAAGAATGACAGTGAAGCATCTCCTTGGGCCGTGCGGTGTATGGGGCACAGGAGCTCTTCTGGGGGCCCAATCATGGGGGGCCAAGGAGGCAGTGGTCTGGACACACATCAGGCCCCTCTTCGTTCAACCTGAAAGGTAAGAATGCAGGTAAGATCGACACAAATTCCACCAGAAATCAGAAATTCCGAACTAGCCCCTCCCACTTTTGGGGATTTGGGCGTTCGACCCCTTCCGAAGGTCGTAGAAGCTCGAAAATGGTACCAATCGATGCGCAATACCCCACTTGCCAGAAACAAATGCCCTCTCCCACTCTCTACGACCTTCACAAAAAAAGTTATTCAAGAATATCTCCTCGGCTTTTCGGCCATTTGCTACTTCGACCCCTTCCGAAGGTCGGAGGAGCTCGGGGATGGCACCAATCGATCCGCAGGACCCACATTAGTTCAATAGAAACCACTTTCCAAGTCTCTACGACCTTCAGAAAAAAAGTTATTCAAGAATATCTCCTTCTCCAATGTGCTTTCATCCCTAATCCTAACCCTAACCCTAACCCTAACCCTAACCCTAACCCTAACCCTAACCCTAACCCTAACCCTAACCCTAACCCTAACCCTAACCCTAACCCTAACCCTAACCCTAACCCTAACCCTTACCCTAACCCTAACCCTAACCCTTACCCTTACCCTTACCCTTACCCTTACCCTTACCCTAACCACACCACCCCTTGCCTAAACCTAACCCCGCCCACTTTTCAGATTCGCTCGTTCGACCCCTTCCCAAGGTCCTAGAAGCTCGGGGATGGTACCAATCGATCCGCAGTACCCCCTTTAGTAGAGACAGACGCCCTTTCCAAGTCTCTACGACCTTCACAGCAAAAGTTATTCTAGAATATCTCCTCAGCAGGCTATGCTAATGAGGCTGCCTAATTACAATCCCGTTTCTCTCAAATATCTCGGCATAGAAGACACCAAAACTCAAAATTACAGGATATTCACCATCCTCAGAAATGTCATTTGATCACATCAAATTCAAAACCCTAAATTCAGGAAAAACCATGACCAAGGTGAACTCACACACAAGACAAGTGCCCCACAGATCAAACAGCTCATTAGACAAATCTTGGAGAAATCCAAAATCAGTCGCTTGGAAGAATGACAGTGAAGCATCTCCTTGGGCCGTGCGGTGTATGGGGCACAGGAGCTCTTCTGGGGGCCCAATCATGGGGGGCCAAGGAGGCAGTGGTCTGGACACACATCAGGCCCCTCTTCGTTCAACCTGAAAGGTAAGAATGCAGGTAAGATCGACACAAATTCCACCAGAAATCAGAAATTCCGAACTAGCCCCTCCCACTTTTGGGGATTTGGGCGTTCGACCCCTTCCGAAGGTCGTAGAAGCTCGAAAATGGTACCAATCGATGCGCAATACCCCACTTGCCAGAAACAAATGCCCTCTCCCACTCTCTACGACCTTCACAAAAAAAGTTATTCAAGAATATCTCCTCGGCTTTTCGGCCATTTGCTACTTCGACCCCTTCCGAAGGTCGGAGGAGCTCGGGGATGGCACCAATCGATCCGCAGGACCCACATTAGTTCAATAGAAACCACTTTCCAAGTCTCTACGACCTTCAGAAAAAAAGTTATTCAAGAATATCTCCTTCTCCAATGTGCTTTCATCCCTAATCCCTTACCTTAACCCTAGCTGTTTTAGCGACTTTCTTATTCAGAGGTTCTGGACTTCGATTCTATGCCTAGTCAGGTTCCTTAGACCCTTACCCTAACCACACCACCCCTTGCCTAAACCTAACCCCGCCCACTTTTCAGATTCGCTCGTTCGACCCCTTCCCAAGGTCCTAGAAGCTCGGGGATGGTACCAATCGATCCGCAGTACCCCCTTTAGTAGAGACAGACGCCCTTTCCAAGTCTCTACGACCTTCACAGCAAAAGTTATTCTAGAATATCTCCTCAGCAGGCTATGCTAATGAGGCTGCCTAATTACAATCCCGTTTCTCTCAAATATCTCGGCATAGAAGACACCAAAACTCAAAATTACAGGATATTCACCATCCTCAGAAATGTCATTTGATCACATCAAATTCAAAACCCTAAATTCAGGAAAAACCATGACCAAGGTGAACTCACACACAAGACAAGTGCCCCACAGATCAAACAGCTCATTAGACAAATCTTGGAGAAATCCAAAATCAGTCGCTTGGAAGAATGACAGTGAAGCATCTCCTTGGGCCGTGCGGTGTATGGGGCACAGGAGCTCTTCTGGGGGCCCAATCATGGGGGGCCAAGGAGGCAGTGGTCTGGACACACATCAGGCCCCTCTTCGTTCAACCTGAAAGGTAAGAATGCAGGTAAGATCGACACAAATTCCACCAGAAATCAGAAATTCCGAACTAGCCCCTCCCACTTTTGGGGATTTGGGCGTTCGACCCCTTCCGAAGGTCGTAGAAGCTCGAAAATGGTACCAATCGATGCGCAATACCCCACTTGCCAGAAACAAATGCCCTCTCCCACTCTCTACGACCTTCACAAAAAAAGTTATTCAAGAATATCTCCTCGGCTTTTCGGCCATTTGCTACTTCGACCCCTTCCGAAGGTCGGAGGAGCTCGGGGATGGCACCAATCGATCCGCAGGACCCACATTAGTTCAATAGAAACCACTTTCCAAGTCTCTACGACCTTCAGAAAAAAAGTTATTCAAGAATATCTCCTTCTCCAATGTGCTTTCATCCCTAATCCTAACCCTAACCCTAACCCTAACCCTAACCCTAACCCTAACCCTAACCCTAACCCTAACCCTAACCCTAACCCTAACCCTAACCCTAACCCTAACCCTAACCCTAACCCTAACCCTAACCCTAACCCTAACCCTAACCCTAACCCAAAAAAAGTTATTCAAGAATATCTCCTCGGGTTTTCGGCCATTCGCTACTTCGACCCCTTCCGAAGGTCGTAGGAGCTCGGGGATGGCACCAATCGATCCGCAGGACCCACATTAGTTCAATAGAAACCACTTTCCAAGTCTCTACGACCTTCAGAAAAAAAGTTATTCAAGAATATCTCCTTCTCCAATGTGCTTTCATCCCTAATCCTAACCCTAACCCTAACCCTAACCTAACCCTAACCCTAACCCTAACCCTAACCCTAACCCTAACCCTAACCCTAACCCTAACCCTAACCCTAACCCTAACCCTAACCCTAACCCTTACCCTAACCACACCACCCCTTGCCTAAACCTAACCCCGCCCACTTTTCAGATTCGCTCGTTCGACCCCTTCCCAAGGTCCTAGAAGCTCGGGGATGGTACCAATCGATCCGCAGTACCCCCTTTAGTAGAGACAGACGCCCTTTCCAAGTCTCTACGACCTTCACAGCAAAAGTTATTCTAGAATATCTCCTCAGCAGGCTATGCTAATGAGGCTGCCTAATTACAATCCCGTTTCTCTCAAATATCTCGGCATAGAAGACACCAAAACTCAAAATTACAGGATATTCACCATCCTCAGAAATGTCATTTGATCACATCAAATTCAAAACCCTAAATTCAGGAAAAACCATGACCAAGGTGAACTCACACACAAGACAAGTGCCCCACAGATCAAACAGCTCATTAGACAAATCTTGGAGAAATCCAAAATCAGTCGCTTGGAAGAATGACAGTGAAGCATCTCCTTGGGCCGTGCGGTGTATGGGGCACAGGAGCTCTTCTGGGGGCCCAATCATGGGGGGCCAAGGAGGCAGTGGTCTGGACACACATCAGGCCCCTCTTCGTTCAACCTGAAAGGTAAGAATGCAGGTAAGATCGACACAAATTCCACCAGAAATCAGAAATTCCGAACTAGCCCCTCCCACTTTTGGGGATTTGGGCGTTCGACCCCTTCCGAAGGTCGTAGAAGCTCGAAAATGGTACCAATCGATGCGCAATACCCCACTTGCCAGAAACAAATGCCCTCTCCCACTCTCTACGACCTTCACAAAAAAAGTTATTCAAGAATATCTCCTCGGCTTTTCGGCCATTTGCTACTTCGACCCCTTCCGAAGGTCGGAGGAGCTCGGGGATGGCACCAATCGATCCGCAGGACCCACATTAGTTCAATAGAAACCACTTTCCAAGTCTCTACGACCTTCAGAAAAAAAGTTATTCAAGAATATCTCCTTCTCCAATGTGCTTTCATCCCTAATCCCTTACCTTAACCCTAGCTGTTTTAGCGACTTTCTTATTCAGAGGTTCTGGACTTCGATTCTATGCCTAGTCAGGTTCCTTAGACCCTTACCCTAACCACACCACCCCTTGCCTAAACCTAACCCCGCCCACTTTTCAGATTCGCTCGTTCGACCCCTTCCCAAGGTCCTAGAAGCTCGGGGATGGTACCAATCGATCCGCAGTACCCCCTTTAGTAGAGACAGACGCCCTTTCCAAGTCTCTACGACCTTCACAGCAAAAGTTATTCTAGAATATCTCCTCAGCAGGCTATGCTAATGAGGCTGCCTAATTACAATCCCGTTTCTCTCAAATATCTCGGCATAGAAGACACCAAAACTCAAAATTACAGGATATTCACCATCCTCAGAAATGTCATTTGATCACATCAAATTCAAAACCCTAAATTCAGGAAAAACCATGACCAAGGTGAACTCACACACAAGACAAGTGCCCCACAGATCAAACAGCTCATTAGACAAATCTTGGAGAAATCCAAAATCAGTCGCTTGGAAGAATGACAGTGAAGCATCTCCTTGGGCCGTGCGGTGTATGGGGCACAGGAGCTCTTCTGGGGGCCCAATCATGGGGGGCCAAGGAGGCAGTGGTCTGGACACACATCAGGCCCCTCTTCGTTCAACCTGAAAGGTAAGAATGCAGGTAAGATCGACACAAATTCCACCAGAAATCAGAAATTCCGAACTAGCCCCTCCCACTTTTGGGGATTTGGGCGTTCGACCCCTTCCGAAGGTCGTAGAAGCTCGAAAATGGTACCAATCGATGCGCAATACCCCACTTGCCAGAAACAAATGCCCTCTCCCACTCTCTACGACCTTCACAAAAAAAGTTATTCAAGAATATCTCCTCGGCTTTTCGGCCATTTGCTACTTCGACCCCTTCCGAAGGTCGGAGGAGCTCGGGGATGGCACCAATCGATCCGCAGGACCCACATTAGTTCAATAGAAACCACTTTCCAAGTCTCTACGACCTTCAGAAAAAAAGTTATTCAAGAATATCTCCTTCTCCAATGTGCTTTCATCCCTAATCCCTTACCTTAACCCTAGCTGTTTTAGCGACTTTCTTATTCAGAGGTTCTGGACTTCGATTCTATGCCTAGTCAGGTTCCTTAGACCCTTACCCTAACCACACCACCCCTTGCCTAAACCTAACCCCGCCCACTTTTCAGATTCGCTCGTTCGACCCCTTCCCAAGGTCCTAGAAGCTCGGGGATGGTACCAATCGATCCGCAGTACCCCCTTTAGTAGAGACAGACGCCCTTTCCAAGTCTCTACGACCTTCACAGCAAAAGTTATTCTAGAATATCTCCTCAGCAGGCTATGCTAATGAGGCTGCCTAATTACAATCCCGTTTCTCTCAAATATCTCGGCATAGAAGACACCAAAACTCAAAATTACAGGATATTCACCATCCTCAGAAATGTCATTTGATCACATCAAATTCAAAACCCTAAATTCAGGAAAAACCATGACCAAGGTGAACTCACACACAAGACAAGTGCCCCACAGATCAAACAGCTCATTAGACAAATCTTGGAGAAATCCAAAATCAGTCGCTTGGAAGAATGACAGTGAAGCATCTCCTTGGGCCGTGCGGTGTATGGGGCACAGGAGCTCTTCTGGGGGCCCAATCATGGGGGGCCAAGGAGGCAGTGGTCTGGACACACATCAGGCCCCTCTTCGTTCAACCTGAAAGGTAAGAATGCAGGTAAGATCGACACAAATTCCACCAGAAATCAGAAATTCCGAACTAGCCCCTCCCACTTTTGGGGATTTGGGCGTTCGACCCCTTCCGAAGGTCGTAGAAGCTCGAAAATGGTACCAATCGATGCGCAATACCCCACTTGCCAGAAACAAATGCCCTCTCCCACTCTCTACGACCTTCACAAAAAAAGTTATTCAAGAATATCTCCTCGGCTTTTCGGCCATTTGCTACTTCGACCCCTTCCGAAGGTCGGAGGAGCTCGGGGATGGCACCAATCGATCCGCAGGACCCACATTAGTTCAATAGAAACCACTTTCCAAGTCTCTACGACCTTCAGAAAAAAAGTTATTCAAGAATATCTCCTTCTCCAATGTGCTTTCATCCCTAATCCTAACCCTAACCCTAACCCTAACCCTGCCTAATTACAATCCCGTTTCTCTCAAATATCTCGGCATAGAAGACACCAAAACTCAAAATTACAGGATATTCACCATCCCAACAGAGAATTCTCCTCAGAAATGTCATTTGATCACATCAAATTCAAAACCCTAAATTCAGGAAAAACCATGACCAAGGTGAACTCACACACAAGACAAGTGCCCCACAGATCAAACAGCTCATTAGACAAATCTTGGAGAAATCCAAAATCAGTCGCTTGGAAGAATGACAGTGAAGCATCTCCTTGGGCCGTGCGGTGTATGGGGCACAGGAGCTCTTCTGGGGGCCCAATCATCTCTTCTGGGGGCCCAATCATGGGGGGCCAAGGAGCCAGTGGTCTGGACACACATCAGGCCCCTCTTCATTCAGCCTGAAAGGTAAGAATGCAGGTAAGATCCACAGAAATTCCACCAGAAATCAGAAATTCCGAACTAGCCCCGCCCACTTTTGGGGATTTGGGCGTTCGACCCCTTCCGAAGGTCGTAGAAGCTCGAAAATGGTACCAATCGATGCGCAATACCCCACTTGCCAGAAACAAATGCCCTCTCCCACTCTCTACGACCTTCACAAAAAAAGTTATTCAAGAATATCTCCTCGGGTTTTCGGCCATTCGCTACTTCGACCCCTTCCGAAGGTCGTAGGAGCTCGGGGATGGCACCAATCGATCCGCAGGACCCACATTAGTTCAATAGAAACCACTTTCCAAGTCTCTACGACCTTCAGAAAAAAAGTTATTCAAGAATATCTCCTTCTCCAATGTGCTTTCATCCCTAATCCTAACCCTAACCCTAACCCTAACCCTAACCCTAACCCTAACCCTAACCCTAACCCTAACCCTAACCCTAACCCTAACCCTAACCCTAACCCTAACCCTAACCCTAACCCTTACCCTAACCACACCACCCCTTGCCTAAACCTAACCCCGCCCACTTTTCAGATTCGCTCGTTCGACCCCTTCCCAAGGTCCTAGAAGCTCGGGGATGGTACCAATCGATCCGCAGTACCCCCTTTAGTAGAGACAGACGCCCTTTCCAAGTCTCTACGACCTTCACAGCAAAAGTTATTCTAGAATATCTCCTCAGCAGGCTATGCTAATGAGGCTGCCTAATTACAATCCCGTTTCTCTCAAATATCTCGGCATAGAAGACACCAAAACTCAAAATTACAGGATATTCACCATCCTCAGAAATGTCATTTGATCACATCAAATTCAAAACCCTAAATTCAGGAAAAACCATGACCAAGGTGAACTCACACACAAGACAAGTGCCCCACAGATCAAACAGCTCATTAGACAAATCTTGGAGAAATCCAAAATCAGTCGCTTGGAAGAATGACAGTGAAGCATCTCCTTGGGCCGTGCGGTGTATGGGGCACAGGAGCTCTTCTGGGGGCCCAATCATGGGGGGCCAAGGAGGCAGTGGTCTGGACACACATCAGGCCCCTCTTCGTTCAACCTGAAAGGTAAGAATGCAGGTAAGATCGACACAAATTCCACCAGAAATCAGAAATTCCGAACTAGCCCCTCCCACTTTTGGGGATTTGGGCGTTCGACCCCTTCCGAAGGTCGTAGAAGCTCGAAAATGGTACCAATCGATGCGCAATACCCCACTTGCCAGAAACAAATGCCCTCTCCCACTCTCTACGACCTTCACAAAAAAAGTTATTCAAGAATATCTCCTCGGCTTTTCGGCCATTTGCTACTTCGACCCCTTCCGAAGGTCGGAGGAGCTCGGGGATGGCACCAATCGATCCGCAGGACCCACATTAGTTCAATAGAAACCACTTTCCAAGTCTCTACGACCTTCAGAAAAAAAGTTATTCAAGAATATCTCCTTCTCCAATGTGCTTTCATCCCTAATCCCTTACCTTAACCCTAGCTGTTTTAGCGACTTTCTTATTCAGAGGTTCTGGACTTCGATTCTATGCCTAGTCAGGTTCCTTAGACCCTTACCCTAACCACACCACCCCTTGCCTAAACCTAACCCCGCCCACTTTTCAGATTCGCTCGTTCGACCCCTTCCCAAGGTCCTAGAAGCTCGGGGATGGTACCAATCGATCCGCAGTACCCCCTTTAGTAGAGACAGACGCCCTTTCCAAGTCTCTACGACCTTCACAGCAAAAGTTATTCTAGAATATCTCCTCAGCAGGCTATGCTAATGAGGCTGCCTAATTACAATCCCGTTTCTCTCAAATATCTCGGCATAGAAGACACCAAAACTCAAAATTACAGGATATTCACCATCCTCAGAAATGTCATTTGATCACATCAAATTCAAAACCCTAAATTCAGGAAAAACCATGACCAAGGTGAACTCACACACAAGACAAGTGCCCCACAGATCAAACAGCTCATTAGACAAATCTTGGAGAAATCCAAAATCAGTCGCTTGGAAGAATGACAGTGAAGCATCTCCTTGGGCCGTGCGGTGTATGGGGCACAGGAGCTCTTCTGGGGGCCCAATCATGGGGGGCCAAGGAGGCAGTGGTCTGGACACACATCAGGCCCCTCTTCGTTCAACCTGAAAGGTAAGAATGCAGGTAAGATCGACACAAATTCCACCAGAAATCAGAAATTCCGAACTAGCCCCTCCCACTTTTGGGGATTTGGGCGTTCGACCCCTTCCGAAGGTCGTAGAAGCTCGAAAATGGTACCAATCGATGCGCAATACCCCACTTGCCAGAAACAAATGCCCTCTCCCACTCTCTACGACCTTCACAAAAAAAGTTATTCAAGAATATCTCCTCGGCTTTTCGGCCATTTGCTACTTCGACCCCTTCCGAAGGTCGGAGGAGCTCGGGGATGGCACCAATCGATCCGCAGGACCCACATTAGTTCAATAGAAACCACTTTCCAAGTCTCTACGACCTTCAGAAAAAAAGTTATTCAAGAATATCTCCTTCTCCAATGTGCTTTCATCCCTAATCCCTTACCTTAACCCTAGCTGTTTTAGCGACTTTCTTATTCAGAGGTTCTGGACTTCGATTCTATGCCTAGTCAGGTTCCTTAGACCCTTACCCTAACCACACCACCCCTTGCCTAAACCTAACCCCGCCCACTTTTCAGATTCGCTCGTTCGACCCCTTCCCAAGGTCCTAGAAGCTCGGGGATGGTACCAATCGATCCGCAGTACCCCCTTTAGTAGAGACAGACGCCCTTTCCAAGTCTCTACGACCTTCACAGCAAAAGTTATTCTAGAATATCTCCTCAGCAGGCTATGCTAATGAGGCTGCCTAATTACAATCCCGTTTCTCTCAAATATCTCGGCATAGAAGACACCAAAACTCAAAATTACAGGATATTCACCATCCTCAGAAATGTCATTTGATCACATCAAATTCAAAACCCTAAATTCAGGAAAAACCATGACCAAGGTGAACTCACACACAAGACAAGTGCCCCACAGATCAAACAGCTCATTAGACAAATCTTGGAGAAATCCAAAATCAGTCGCTTGGAAGAATGACAGTGAAGCATCTCCTTGGGCCGTGCGGTGTATGGGGCACAGGAGCTCTTCTGGGGGCCCAATCATGGGGGGCCAAGGAGGCAGTGGTCTGGACACACATCAGGCCCCTCTTCGTTCAACCTGAAAGGTAAGAATGCAGGTAAGATCGACACAAATTCCACCAGAAATCAGAAATTCCGAACTAGCCCCTCCCACTTTTGGGGATTTGGGCGTTCGACCCCTTCCGAAGGTCGTAGAAGCTCGAAAATGGTACCAATCGATGCGCAATACCCCACTTGCCAGAAACAAATGCCCTCTCCCACTCTCTACGACCTTCACAAAAAAAGTTATTCAAGAATATCTCCTCGGCTTTTCGGCCATTTGCTACTTCGACCCCTTCCGAAGGTCGGAGGAGCTCGGGGATGGCACCAATCGATCCGCAGGACCCACATTAGTTCAATAGAAACCACTTTCCAAGTCTCTACGACCTTCAGAAAAAAAGTTATTCAAGAATATCTCCTTCTCCAATGTGCTTTCATCCCTAATCCTAACCCTAACCCTAACCCTAACCCTAACCCTAACCCTAACCCTAACCCTAACCCTAACCCTAACCCTAACCCTAACCCTAACCCTAACCCTAACCCTAACCCTTACCCTAACCCTAACCCTAACCCTTACCCTTACCCTTACCCTTACCCTTACCCTTACCCTAACCACACCACCCCTTGCCTAAACCTAACCCCGCCCACTTTTCAGATTCGCTCGTTCGACCCCTTCCCAAGGTCCTAGAAGCTCGGGGATGGTACCAATCGATCCGCAGTACCCCCTTTAGTAGAGACAGACGCCCTTTCCAAGTCTCTACGACCTTCACAGCAAAAGTTATTCTAGAATATCTCCTCAGCAGGCTATGCTAATGAGGCTGCCTAATTACAATCCCGTTTCTCTCAAATATCTCGGCATAGAAGACACCAAAACTCAAAATTACAGGATATTCACCATCCTCAGAAATGTCATTTGATCACATCAAATTCAAAACCCTAAATTCAGGAAAAACCATGACCAAGGTGAACTCACACACAAGACAAGTGCCCCACAGATCAAACAGCTCATTAGACAAATCTTGGAGAAATCCAAAATCAGTCGCTTGGAAGAATGACAGTGAAGCATCTCCTTGGGCCGTGCGGTGTATGGGGCACAGGAGCTCTTCTGGGGGCCCAATCATGGGGGGCCAAGGAGGCAGTGGTCTGGACACACATCAGGCCCCTCTTCGTTCAACCTGAAAGGTAAGAATGCAGGTAAGATCGACACAAATTCCACCAGAAATCAGAAATTCCGAACTAGCCCCTCCCACTTTTGGGGATTTGGGCGTTCGACCCCTTCCGAAGGTCGTAGAAGCTCGAAAATGGTACCAATCGATGCGCAATACCCCACTTGCCAGAAACAAATGCCCTCTCCCACTCTCTACGACCTTCACAAAAAAAGTTATTCAAGAATATCTCCTCGGCTTTTCGGCCATTTGCTACTTCGACCCCTTCCGAAGGTCGGAGGAGCTCGGGGATGGCACCAATCGATCCGCAGGACCCACATTAGTTCAATAGAAACCACTTTCCAAGTCTCTACGACCTTCAGAAAAAAAGTTATTCAAGAATATCTCCTTCTCCAATGTGCTTTCATCCCTAATCCCTTACCTTAACCCTAGCTGTTTTAGCGACTTTCTTATTCAGAGGTTCTGGACTTCGATTCTATGCCTAGTCAGGTTCCTTAGACCCTTACCCTAACCACACCACCCCTTGCCTAAACCTAACCCCGCCCACTTTTCAGATTCGCTCGTTCGACCCCTTCCCAAGGTCCTAGAAGCTCGGGGATGGTACCAATCGATCCGCAGTACCCCCTTTAGTAGAGACAGACGCCCTTTCCAAGTCTCTACGACCTTCACAGCAAAAGTTATTCTAGAATATCTCCTCAGCAGGCTATGCTAATGAGGCTGCCTAATTACAATCCCGTTTCTCTCAAATATCTCGGCATAGAAGACACCAAAACTCAAAATTACAGGATATTCACCATCCTCAGAAATGTCATTTGATCACATCAAATTCAAAACCCTAAATTCAGGAAAAACCATGACCAAGGTGAACTCACACACAAGACAAGTGCCCCACAGATCAAACAGCTCATTAGACAAATCTTGGAGAAATCCAAAATCAGTCGCTTGGAAGAATGACAGTGAAGCATCTCCTTGGGCCGTGCGGTGTATGGGGCACAGGAGCTCTTCTGGGGGCCCAATCATGGGGGGCCAAGGAGGCAGTGGTCTGGACACACATCAGGCCCCTCTTCGTTCAACCTGAAAGGTAAGAATGCAGGTAAGATCGACACAAATTCCACCAGAAATCAGAAATTCCGAACTAGCCCCTCCCACTTTTGGGGATTTGGGCGTTCGACCCCTTCCGAAGGTCGTAGAAGCTCGAAAATGGTACCAATCGATGCGCAATACCCCACTTGCCAGAAACAAATGCCCTCTCCCACTCTCTACGACCTTCACAAAAAAAGTTATTCAAGAATATCTCCTCGGCTTTTCGGCCATTTGCTACTTCGACCCCTTCCGAAGGTCGGAGGAGCTCGGGGATGGCACCAATCGATCCGCAGGACCCACATTAGTTCAATAGAAACCACTTTCCAAGTCTCTACGACCTTCAGAAAAAAAGTTATTCAAGAATATCTCCTTCTCCAATGTGCTTTCATCCCTAATCCTAACCCTAACCCTAACCCTAACCCTAACCCTAACCCTAACCCTAACCCTAACCCTAACCCTAACCCTAACCCTAACCCTAACCCTAACCCTAACCCTTACCCTAACCCTAACCCTAACCCTTACCCTTACCCTTACCCTTACCCTTACCCTTACCCTAACCACACCACCCCTTGCCTAAACCTAACCCCGCCCACTTTTCAGATTCGCTCGTTCGACCCCTTCCCAAGGTCCTAGAAGCTCGGGGATGGTACCAATCGATCCGCAGTACCCCCTTTAGTAGAGACAGACGCCCTTTCCAAGTCTCTACGACCTTCACAGCAAAAGTTATTCTAGAATATCTCCTCAGCAGGCTATGCTAATGAGGCTGCCTAATTACAATCCCGTTTCTCTCAAATATCTCGGCATAGAAGACACCAAAACTCAAAATTACAGGATATTCACCATCCTCAGAAATGTCATTTGATCACATCAAATTCAAAACCCTAAATTCAGGAAAAACCATGACCAAGGTGAACTCACACACAAGACAAGTGCCCCACAGATCAAACAGCTCATTAGACAAATCTTGGAGAAATCCAAAATCAGTCGCTTGGAAGAATGACAGTGAAGCATCTCCTTGGGCCGTGCGGTGTATGGGGCACAGGAGCTCTTCTGGGGGCCCAATCATGGGGGGCCAAGGAGGCAGTGGTCTGGACACACATCAGGCCCCTCTTCGTTCAACCTGAAAGGTAAGAATGCAGGTAAGATCGACACAAATTCCACCAGAAATCAGAAATTCCGAACTAGCCCCTCCCACTTTTGGGGATTTGGGCGTTCGACCCCTTCCGAAGGTCGTAGAAGCTCGAAAATGGTACCAATCGATGCGCAATACCCCACTTGCCAGAAACAAATGCCCTCTCCCACTCTCTACGACCTTCACAAAAAAAGTTATTCAAGAATATCTCCTCGGCTTTTCGGCCATTTGCTACTTCGACCCCTTCCGAAGGTCGGAGGAGCTCGGGGATGGCACCAATCGATCCGCAGGACCCACATTAGTTCAATAGAAACCACTTTCCAAGTCTCTACGACCTTCAGAAAAAAAGTTATTCAAGAATATCTCCTTCTCCAATGTGCTTTCATCCCTAATCCCTTACCTTAACCCTAGCTGTTTTAGCGACTTTCTTATTCAGAGGTTCTGGACTTCGATTCTATGCCTAGTCAGGTTCCTTAGACCCTTACCCTAACCACACCACCCCTTGCCTAAACCTAACCCCGCCCACTTTTCAGATTCGCTCGTTCGACCCCTTCCCAAGGTCCTAGAAGCTCGGGGATGGTACCAATCGATCCGCAGTACCCCCTTTAGTAGAGACAGACGCCCTTTCCAAGTCTCTACGACCTTCACAGCAAAAGTTATTCTAGAATATCTCCTCAGCAGGCTATGCTAATGAGGCTGCCTAATTACAATCCCGTTTCTCTCAAATATCTCGGCATAGAAGACACCAAAACTCAAAATTACAGGATATTCACCATCCTCAGAAATGTCATTTGATCACATCAAATTCAAAACCCTAAATTCAGGAAAAACCATGACCAAGGTGAACTCACACACAAGACAAGTGCCCCACAGATCAAACAGCTCATTAGACAAATCTTGGAGAAATCCAAAATCAGTCGCTTGGAAGAATGACAGTGAAGCATCTCCTTGGGCCGTGCGGTGTATGGGGCACAGGAGCTCTTCTGGGGGCCCAATCATGGGGGGCCAAGGAGGCAGTGGTCTGGACACACATCAGGCCCCTCTTCGTTCAACCTGAAAGGTAAGAATGCAGGTAAGATCGACACAAATTCCACCAGAAATCAGAAATTCCGAACTAGCCCCTCCCACTTTTGGGGATTTGGGCGTTCGACCCCTTCCGAAGGTCGTAGAAGCTCGAAAATGGTACCAATCGATGCGCAATACCCCACTTGCCAGAAACAAATGCCCTCTCCCACTCTCTACGACCTTCACAAAAAAAGTTATTCAAGAATATCTCCTCGGCTTTTCGGCCATTTGCTACTTCGACCCCTTCCGAAGGTCGGAGGAGCTCGGGGATGGCACCAATCGATCCGCAGGACCCACATTAGTTCAATAGAAACCACTTTCCAAGTCTCTACGACCTTCAGAAAAAAAGTTATTCAAGAATATCTCCTTCTCCAATGTGCTTTCATCCCTAATCCTAACCCTAACCCTAACCCTAACCCTGCCTAATTACAATCCCGTTTCTCTCAAATATCTCGGCATAGAAGACACCAAAACTCAAAATTACAGGATATTCACCATCCCAACAGAGAATTCTCCTCAGAAATGTCATTTGATCACATCAAATTCAAAACCCTAAATTCAGGAAAAACCATGACCAAGGTGAACTCACACACAAGACAAGTGCCCCACAGATCAAACAGCTCATTAGACAAATCTTGGAGAAATCCAAAATCAGTCGCTTGGAAGAATGACAGTGAAGCATCTCCTTGGGCCGTGCGGTGTATGGGGCACAGGAGCTCTTCTGGGGGCCCAATCATCTCTTCTGGGGGCCCAATCATGGGGGGCCAAGGAGCCAGTGGTCTGGACACACATCAGGCCCCTCTTCATTCAGCCTGAAAGGTAAGAATGCAGGTAAGATCCACAGAAATTCCACCAGAAATCAGAAATTCCGAACTAGCCCCGCCCACTTTTGGGGATTTGGGCGTTCGACCCCTTCCGAAGGTCGTAGAAGCTCGAAAATGGTACCAATCGATGCGCAATACCCCACTTGCCAGAAACAAATGCCCTCTCCCACTCTCTACGACCTTCACAAAAAAAGTTATTCAAGAATATCTCCTCGGGTTTTCGGCCATTCGCTACTTCGACCCCTTCCGAAGGTCGTAGGAGCTCGGGGATGGCACCAATCGATCCGCAGGACCCACATTAGTTCAATAGAAACCACTTTCCAAGTCTCTACGACCTTCAGAAAAAAAGTTATTCAAGAATATCTCCTTCTCCAATGTGCTTTCATCCCTAATCCTAACCCTAACCCTAACCCTAACCCTAACCCTAACCCTAACCCTAACCCTAACCCTAACCCTAACCTAACCCTAACCCTAACCCTAACCCTAACCCTAACCCTAACCCTAACCCTAACCCTAACCCTAACCCTTACCCTAACCACACCACCCCTTGCCTAAACCTAACCCCGCCCACTTTTCAGATTCGCTCGTTCGACCCCTTCCCAAGGTCCTAGAAGCTCGGGGATGGTACCAATCGATCCGCAGTACCCCCTTTAGTAGAGACAGACGCCCTTTCCAAGTCTCTACGACCTTCACAGCAAAAGTTATTCTAGAATATCTCCTCAGCAGGCTATGCTAATGAGGCTGCCTAATTACAATCCCGTTTCTCTCAAATATCTCGGCATAGAAGACACCAAAACTCAAAATTACAGGATATTCACCATCCTCAGAAATGTCATTTGATCACATCAAATTCAAAACCCTAAATTCAGGAAAAACCATGACCAAGGTGAACTCACACACAAGACAAGTGCCCCACAGATCAAACAGCTCATTAGACAAATCTTGGAGAAATCCAAAATCAGTCGCTTGGAAGAATGACAGTGAAGCATCTCCTTGGGCCGTGCGGTGTATGGGGCACAGGAGCTCTTCTGGGGGCCCAATCATGGGGGGCCAAGGAGGCAGTGGTCTGGACACACATCAGGCCCCTCTTCGTTCAACCTGAAAGGTAAGAATGCAGGTAAGATCGACACAAATTCCACCAGAAATCAGAAATTCCGAACTAGCCCCTCCCACTTTTGGGGATTTGGGCGTTCGACCCCTTCCGAAGGTCGTAGAAGCTCGAAAATGGTACCAATCGATGCGCAATACCCCACTTGCCAGAAACAAATGCCCTCTCCCACTCTCTACGACCTTCACAAAAAAAGTTATTCAAGAATATCTCCTCGGCTTTTCGGCCATTTGCTACTTCGACCCCTTCCGAAGGTCGGAGGAGCTCGGGGATGGCACCAATCGATCCGCAGGACCCACATTAGTTCAATAGAAACCACTTTCCAAGTCTCTACGACCTTCAGAAAAAAAGTTATTCAAGAATATCTCCTTCTCCAATGTGCTTTCATCCCTAATCCCTTACCTTAACCCTAGCTGTTTTAGCGACTTTCTTATTCAGAGGTTCTGGACTTCGATTCTATGCCTAGTCAGGTTCCTTAGACCCTTACCCTAACCACACCACCCCTTGCCTAAACCTAACCCCGCCCACTTTTCAGATTCGCTCGTTCGACCCCTTCCCAAGGTCCTAGAAGCTCGGGGATGGTACCAATCGATCCGCAGTACCCCCTTTAGTAGAGACAGACGCCCTTTCCAAGTCTCTACGACCTTCACAGCAAAAGTTATTCTAGAATATCTCCTCAGCAGGCTATGCTAATGAGGCTGCCTAATTACAATCCCGTTTCTCTCAAATATCTCGGCATAGAAGACACCAAAACTCAAAATTACAGGATATTCACCATCCTCAGAAATGTCATTTGATCACATCAAATTCAAAACCCTAAATTCAGGAAAAACCATGACCAAGGTGAACTCACACACAAGACAAGTGCCCCACAGATCAAACAGCTCATTAGACAAATCTTGGAGAAATCCAAAATCAGTCGCTTGGAAGAATGACAGTGAAGCATCTCCTTGGGCCGTGCGGTGTATGGGGCACAGGAGCTCTTCTGGGGGCCCAATCATGGGGGGCCAAGGAGGCAGTGGTCTGGACACACATCAGGCCCCTCTTCGTTCAACCTGAAAGGTAAGAATGCAGGTAAGATCGACACAAATTCCACCAGAAATCAGAAATTCCGAACTAGCCCCTCCCACTTTTGGGGATTTGGGCGTTCGACCCCTTCCGAAGGTCGTAGAAGCTCGAAAATGGTACCAATCGATGCGCAATACCCCACTTGCCAGAAACAAATGCCCTCTCCCACTCTCTACGACCTTCACAAAAAAAGTTATTCAAGAATATCTCCTCGGCTTTTCGGCCATTTGCTACTTCGACCCCTTCCGAAGGTCGGAGGAGCTCGGGGATGGCACCAATCGATCCGCAGGACCCACATTAGTTCAATAGAAACCACTTTCCAAGTCTCTACGACCTTCAGAAAAAAAGTTATTCAAGAATATCTCCTTCTCCAATGTGCTTTCATCCCTAATCCCTTACCTTAACCCTAGCTGTTTTAGCGACTTTCTTATTCAGAGGTTCTGGACTTCGATTCTATGCCTAGTCAGGTTCCTTAGACCCTTACCCTAACCACACCACCCCTTGCCTAAACCTAACCCCGCCCACTTTTCAGATTCGCTCGTTCGACCCCTTCCCAAGGTCCTAGAAGCTCGGGGATGGTACCAATCGATCCGCAGTACCCCCTTTAGTAGAGACAGACGCCCTTTCCAAGTCTCTACGACCTTCACAGCAAAAGTTATTCTAGAATATCTCCTCAGCAGGCTATGCTAATGAGGCTGCCTAATTACAATCCCGTTTCTCTCAAATATCTCGGCATAGAAGACACCAAAACTCAAAATTACAGGATATTCACCATCCTCAGAAATGTCATTTGATCACATCAAATTCAAAACCCTAAATTCAGGAAAAACCATGACCAAGGTGAACTCACACACAAGACAAGTGCCCCACAGATCAAACAGCTCATTAGACAAATCTTGGAGAAATCCAAAATCAGTCGCTTGGAAGAATGACAGTGAAGCATCTCCTTGGGCCGTGCGGTGTATGGGGCACAGGAGCTCTTCTGGGGGCCCAATCATGGGGGGCCAAGGAGGCAGTGGTCTGGACACACATCAGGCCCCTCTTCGTTCAACCTGAAAGGTAAGAATGCAGGTAAGATCGACACAAATTCCACCAGAAATCAGAAATTCCGAACTAGCCCCTCCCACTTTTGGGGATTTGGGCGTTCGACCCCTTCCGAAGGTCGTAGAAGCTCGAAAATGGTACCAATCGATGCGCAATACCCCACTTGCCAGAAACAAATGCCCTCTCCCACTCTCTACGACCTTCACAAAAAAAGTTATTCAAGAATATCTCCTCGGCTTTTCGGCCATTTGCTACTTCGACCCCTTCCGAAGGTCGGAGGAGCTCGGGGATGGCACCAATCGATCCGCAGGACCCACATTAGTTCAATAGAAACCACTTTCCAAGTCTCTACGACCTTCAGAAAAAAAGTTATTCAAGAATATCTCCTTCTCCAATGTGCTTTCATCCCTAATCCTAACCCTAACCCTAACCCTAACCCTGCCTAATTACAATCCCGTTTCTCTCAAATATCTCGGCATAGAAGACACCAAAACTCAAAATTACAGGATATTCACCATCCCAACAGAGAATTCTCCTCAGAAATGTCATTTGATCACATCAAATTCAAAACCCTAAATTCAGGAAAAACCATGACCAAGGTGAACTCACACACAAGACAAGTGCCCCACAGATCAAACAGCTCATTAGACAAATCTTGGAGAAATCCAAAATCAGTCGCTTGGAAGAATGACAGTGAAGCATCTCCTTGGGCCGTGCGGTGTATGGGGCACAGGAGCTCTTCTGGGGGCCCAATCATCTCTTCTGGGGGCCCAATCATGGGGGGCCAAGGAGCCAGTGGTCTGGACACACATCAGGCCCCTCTTCATTCAGCCTGAAAGGTAAGAATGCAGGTAAGATCCACAGAAATTCCACCAGAAATCAGAAATTCCGAACTAGCCCCGCCCACTTTTGGGGATTTGGGCGTTCGACCCCTTCCGAAGGTCGTAGAAGCTCGAAAATGGTACCAATCGATGCGCAATACCCCACTTGCCAGAAACAAATGCCCTCTCCCACTCTCTACGACCTTCACAAAAAAAGTTATTCAAGAATATCTCCTCGGGTTTTCGGCCATTCGCTACTTCGACCCCTTCCGAAGGTCGTAGGAGCTCGGGGATGGCACCAATCGATCCGCAGGACCCACATTAGTTCAATAGAAACCACTTTCCAAGTCTCTACGACCTTCAGAAAAAAAGTTATTCAAGAATATCTCCTTCTCCAATGTGCTTTCATCCCTAATCCTAACCCTAACCCTAACCTAACCCTAACCCTAACCCTAACCCTAACCCTAACCCTAACCCTAACCCTAACCCTAACCCTAACCCTAACCCTAACCCTAACCCTAACCCTAACCCTAACCCTTACCCTAACCACACCACCCCTTGCCTAAACCTAACCCCGCCCACTTTTCAGATTCGCTCGTTCGACCCCTTCCCAAGGTCCTAGAAGCTCGGGGATGGTACCAATCGATCCGCAGTACCCCCTTTAGTAGAGACAGACGCCCTTTCCAAGTCTCTACGACCTTCACAGCAAAAGTTATTCTAGAATATCTCCTCAGCAGGCTATGCTAATGAGGCTGCCTAATTACAATCCCGTTTCTCTCAAATATCTCGGCATAGAAGACACCAAAACTCAAAATTACAGGATATTCACCATCCTCAGAAATGTCATTTGATCACATCAAATTCAAAACCCTAAATTCAGGAAAAACCATGACCAAGGTGAACTCACACACAAGACAAGTGCCCCACAGATCAAACAGCTCATTAGACAAATCTTGGAGAAATCCAAAATCAGTCGCTTGGAAGAATGACAGTGAAGCATCTCCTTGGGCCGTGCGGTGTATGGGGCACAGGAGCTCTTCTGGGGGCCCAATCATGGGGGGCCAAGGAGGCAGTGGTCTGGACACACATCAGGCCCCTCTTCGTTCAACCTGAAAGGTAAGAATGCAGGTAAGATCGACACAAATTCCACCAGAAATCAGAAATTCCGAACTAGCCCCTCCCACTTTTGGGGATTTGGGCGTTCGACCCCTTCCGAAGGTCGTAGAAGCTCGAAAATGGTACCAATCGATGCGCAATACCCCACTTGCCAGAAACAAATGCCCTCTCCCACTCTCTACGACCTTCACAAAAAAAGTTATTCAAGAATATCTCCTCGGCTTTTCGGCCATTTGCTACTTCGACCCCTTCCGAAGGTCGGAGGAGCTCGGGGATGGCACCAATCGATCCGCAGGACCCACATTAGTTCAATAGAAACCACTTTCCAAGTCTCTACGACCTTCAGAAAAAAAGTTATTCAAGAATATCTCCTTCTCCAATGTGCTTTCATCCCTAATCCCTTACCTTAACCCTAGCTGTTTTAGCGACTTTCTTATTCAGAGGTTCTGGACTTCGATTCTATGCCTAGTCAGGTTCCTTAGACCCTTACCCTAACCACACCACCCCTTGCCTAAACCTAACCCCGCCCACTTTTCAGATTCGCTCGTTCGACCCCTTCCCAAGGTCCTAGAAGCTCGGGGATGGTACCAATCGATCCGCAGTACCCCCTTTAGTAGAGACAGACGCCCTTTCCAAGTCTCTACGACCTTCACAGCAAAAGTTATTCTAGAATATCTCCTCAGCAGGCTATGCTAATGAGGCTGCCTAATTACAATCCCGTTTCTCTCAAATATCTCGGCATAGAAGACACCAAAACTCAAAATTACAGGATATTCACCATCCTCAGAAATGTCATTTGATCACATCAAATTCAAAACCCTAAATTCAGGAAAAACCATGACCAAGGTGAACTCACACACAAGACAAGTGCCCCACAGATCAAACAGCTCATTAGACAAATCTTGGAGAAATCCAAAATCAGTCGCTTGGAAGAATGACAGTGAAGCATCTCCTTGGGCCGTGCGGTGTATGGGGCACAGGAGCTCTTCTGGGGGCCCAATCATGGGGGGCCAAGGAGGCAGTGGTCTGGACACACATCAGGCCCCTCTTCGTTCAACCTGAAAGGTAAGAATGCAGGTAAGATCGACACAAATTCCACCAGAAATCAGAAATTCCGAACTAGCCCCTCCCACTTTTGGGGATTTGGGCGTTCGACCCCTTCCGAAGGTCGTAGAAGCTCGAAAATGGTACCAATCGATGCGCAATACCCCACTTGCCAGAAACAAATGCCCTCTCCCACTCTCTACGACCTTCACAAAAAAAGTTATTCAAGAATATCTCCTCGGCTTTTCGGCCATTTGCTACTTCGACCCCTTCCGAAGGTCGGAGGAGCTCGGGGATGGCACCAATCGATCCGCAGGACCCACATTAGTTCAATAGAAACCACTTTCCAAGTCTCTACGACCTTCAGAAAAAAAGTTATTCAAGAATATCTCCTTCTCCAATGTGCTTTCATCCCTAATCCCTTACCTTAACCCTAGCTGTTTTAGCGACTTTCTTATTCAGAGGTTCTGGACTTCGATTCTATGCCTAGTCAGGTTCCTTAGACCCTTACCCTAACCACACCACCCCTTGCCTAAACCTAACCCCGCCCACTTTTCAGATTCGCTCGTTCGACCCCTTCCCAAGGTCCTAGAAGCTCGGGGATGGTACCAATCGATCCGCAGTACCCCCTTTAGTAGAGACAGACGCCCTTTCCAAGTCTCTACGACCTTCACAGCAAAAGTTATTCTAGAATATCTCCTCAGCAGGCTATGCTAATGAGGCTGCCTAATTACAATCCCGTTTCTCTCAAATATCTCGGCATAGAAGACACCAAAACTCAAAATTACAGGATATTCACCATCCTCAGAAATGTCATTTGATCACATCAAATTCAAAACCCTAAATTCAGGAAAAACCATGACCAAGGTGAACTCACACACAAGACAAGTGCCCCACAGATCAAACAGCTCATTAGACAAATCTTGGAGAAATCCAAAATCAGTCGCTTGGAAGAATGACAGTGAAGCATCTCCTTGGGCCGTGCGGTGTATGGGGCACAGGAGCTCTTCTGGGGGCCCAATCATGGGGGGCCAAGGAGGCAGTGGTCTGGACACACATCAGGCCCCTCTTCGTTCAACCTGAAAGGTAAGAATGCAGGTAAGATCGACACAAATTCCACCAGAAATCAGAAATTCCGAACTAGCCCCTCCCACTTTTGGGGATTTGGGCGTTCGACCCCTTCCGAAGGTCGTAGAAGCTCGAAAATGGTACCAATCGATGCGCAATACCCCACTTGCCAGAAACAAATGCCCTCTCCCACTCTCTACGACCTTCACAAAAAAAGTTATTCAAGAATATCTCCTCGGCTTTTCGGCCATTTGCTACTTCGACCCCTTCCGAAGGTCGGAGGAGCTCGGGGATGGCACCAATCGATCCGCAGGACCCACATTAGTTCAATAGAAACCACTTTCCAAGTCTCTACGACCTTCAGAAAAAAAGTTATTCAAGAATATCTCCTTCTCCAATGTGCTTTCATCCCTAATCCTAACCCTAACCCTAACCCTAACCCTGCCTAATTACAATCCCGTTTCTCTCAAATATCTCGGCATAGAAGACACCAAAACTCAAAATTACAGGATATTCACCATCCCAACAGAGAATTCTCCTCAGAAATGTCATTTGATCACATCAAATTCAAAACCCTAAATTCAGGAAAAACCATGACCAAGGTGAACTCACACACAAGACAAGTGCCCCACAGATCAAACAGCTCATTAGACAAATCTTGGAGAAATCCAAAATCAGTCGCTTGGAAGAATGACAGTGAAGCATCTCCTTGGGCCGTGCGGTGTATGGGGCACAGGAGCTCTTCTGGGGGCCCAATCATCTCTTCTGGGGGCCCAATCATGGGGGGCCAAGGAGCCAGTGGTCTGGACACACATCAGGCCCCTCTTCATTCAGCCTGAAAGGTAAGAATGCAGGTAAGATCCACAGAAATTCCACCAGAAATCAGAAATTCCGAACTAGCCCCGCCCACTTTTGGGGATTTGGGCGTTCGACCCCTTCCGAAGGTCGTAGAAGCTCGAAAATGGTACCAATCGATGCGCAATACCCCACTTGCCAGAAACAAATGCCCTCTCCCACTCTCTACGACCTTCACAAAAAAAGTTATTCAAGAATATCTCCTCGGGTTTTCGGCCATTCGCTACTTCGACCCCTTCCGAAGGTCGTAGGAGCTCGGGGATGGCACCAATCGATCCGCAGGACCCACATTAGTTCAATAGAAACCACTTTCCAAGTCTCTACGACCTTCAGAAAAAAAGTTATTCAAGAATATCTCCTTCTCCAATGTGCTTTCATCCCTAATCCTAACCCTAACCCTAACCCTAACCCTAACCCTAACCCTAACCCTAACCCTAACCCTAACCCTAACCCTAACCCTAACCCTTACCCTAACCACACCACCCCTTGCCTAAACCTAACCCCGCCCACTTTTCAGATTCGCTCGTTCGACCCCTTCCCAAGGTCCTAGAAGCTCGGGGATGGTACCAATCGATCCGCAGTACCCCCTTTAGTAGAGACAGACGCCCTTTCCAAGTCTCTACGACCTTCACAGCAAAAGTTATTCTAGAATATCTCCTCAGCAGGCTATGCTAATGAGGCTGCCTAATTACAATCCCGTTTCTCTCAAATATCTCGGCATAGAAGACACCAAAACTCAAAATTACAGGATATTCACCATCCTCAGAAATGTCATTTGATCACATCAAATTCAAAACCCTAAATTCAGGAAAAACCATGACCAAGGTGAACTCACACACAAGACAAGTGCCCCACAGATCAAACAGCTCATTAGACAAATCTTGGAGAAATCCAAAATCAGTCGCTTGGAAGAATGACAGTGAAGCATCTCCTTGGGCCGTGCGGTGTATGGGGCACAGGAGCTCTTCTGGGGGCCCAATCATGGGGGGCCAAGGAGGCAGTGGTCTGGACACACATCAGGCCCCTCTTCGTTCAACCTGAAAGGTAAGAATGCAGGTAAGATCGACACAAATTCCACCAGAAATCAGAAATTCCGAACTAGCCCCTCCCACTTTTGGGGATTTGGGCGTTCGACCCCTTCCGAAGGTCGTAGAAGCTCGAAAATGGTACCAATCGATGCGCAATACCCCACTTGCCAGAAACAAATGCCCTCTCCCACTCTCTACGACCTTCACAAAAAAAGTTATTCAAGAATATCTCCTCGGCTTTTCGGCCATTTGCTACTTCGACCCCTTCCGAAGGTCGGAGGAGCTCGGGGATGGCACCAATCGATCCGCAGGACCCACATTAGTTCAATAGAAACCACTTTCCAAGTCTCTACGACCTTCAGAAAAAAAGTTATTCAAGAATATCTCCTTCTCCAATGTGCTTTCATCCCTAATCCCTTACCTTAACCCTAGCTGTTTTAGCGACTTTCTTATTCAGAGGTTCTGGACTTCGATTCTATGCCTAGTCAGGTTCCTTAGACCCTTACCCTAACCACACCACCCCTTGCCTAAACCTAACCCCGCCCACTTTTCAGATTCGCTCGTTCGACCCCTTCCCAAGGTCCTAGAAGCTCGGGGATGGTACCAATCGATCCGCAGTACCCCCTTTAGTAGAGACAGACGCCCTTTCCAAGTCTCTACGACCTTCACAGCAAAAGTTATTCTAGAATATCTCCTCAGCAGGCTATGCTAATGAGGCTGCCTAATTACAATCCCGTTTCTCTCAAATATCTCGGCATAGAAGACACCAAAACTCAAAATTACAGGATATTCACCATCCTCAGAAATGTCATTTGATCACATCAAATTCAAAACCCTAAATTCAGGAAAAACCATGACCAAGGTGAACTCACACACAAGACAAGTGCCCCACAGATCAAACAGCTCATTAGACAAATCTTGGAGAAATCCAAAATCAGTCGCTTGGAAGAATGACAGTGAAGCATCTCCTTGGGCCGTGCGGTGTATGGGGCACAGGAGCTCTTCTGGGGGCCCAATCATGGGGGGCCAAGGAGGCAGTGGTCTGGACACACATCAGGCCCCTCTTCGTTCAACCTGAAAGGTAAGAATGCAGGTAAGATCGACACAAATTCCACCAGAAATCAGAAATTCCGAACTAGCCCCTCCCACTTTTGGGGATTTGGGCGTTCGACCCCTTCCGAAGGTCGTAGAAGCTCGAAAATGGTACCAATCGATGCGCAATACCCCACTTGCCAGAAACAAATGCCCTCTCCCACTCTCTACGACCTTCACAAAAAAAGTTATTCAAGAATATCTCCTCGGCTTTTCGGCCATTTGCTACTTCGACCCCTTCCGAAGGTCGGAGGAGCTCGGGGATGGCACCAATCGATCCGCAGGACCCACATTAGTTCAATAGAAACCACTTTCCAAGTCTCTACGACCTTCAGAAAAAAAGTTATTCAAGAATATCTCCTTCTCCAATGTGCTTTCATCCCTAATCCCTTACCTTAACCCTAGCTGTTTTAGCGACTTTCTTATTCAGAGGTTCTGGACTTCGATTCTATGCCTAGTCAGGTTCCTTAGACCCTTACCCTAACCACACCACCCCTTGCCTAAACCTAACCCCGCCCACTTTTCAGATTCGCTCGTTCGACCCCTTCCCAAGGTCCTAGAAGCTCGGGGATGGTACCAATCGATCCGCAGTACCCCCTTTAGTAGAGACAGACGCCCTTTCCAAGTCTCTACGACCTTCACAGCAAAAGTTATTCTAGAATATCTCCTCAGCAGGCTATGCTAATGAGGCTGCCTAATTACAATCCCGTTTCTCTCAAATATCTCGGCATAGAAGACACCAAAACTCAAAATTACAGGATATTCACCATCCTCAGAAATGTCATTTGATCACATCAAATTCAAAACCCTAAATTCAGGAAAAACCATGACCAAGGTGAACTCACACACAAGACAAGTGCCCCACAGATCAAACAGCTCATTAGACAAATCTTGGAGAAATCCAAAATCAGTCGCTTGGAAGAATGACAGTGAAGCATCTCCTTGGGCCGTGCGGTGTATGGGGCACAGGAGCTCTTCTGGGGGCCCAATCATGGGGGGCCAAGGAGGCAGTGGTCTGGACACACATCAGGCCCCTCTTCGTTCAACCTGAAAGGTAAGAATGCAGGTAAGATCGACACAAATTCCACCAGAAATCAGAAATTCCGAACTAGCCCCTCCCACTTTTGGGGATTTGGGCGTTCGACCCCTTCCGAAGGTCGTAGAAGCTCGAAAATGGTACCAATCGATGCGCAATACCCCACTTGCCAGAAACAAATGCCCTCTCCCACTCTCTACGACCTTCACAAAAAAAGTTATTCAAGAATATCTCCTCGGCTTTTCGGCCATTTGCTACTTCGACCCCTTCCGAAGGTCGGAGGAGCTCGGGGATGGCACCAATCGATCCGCAGGACCCACATTAGTTCAATAGAAACCACTTTCCAAGTCTCTACGACCTTCAGAAAAAAAGTTATTCAAGAATATCTCCTTCTCCAATGTGCTTTCATCCCTAATCCTAACCCTAACCCTAACCCTAACCCTGCCTAATTACAATCCCGTTTCTCTCAAATATCTCGGCATAGAAGACACCAAAACTCAAAATTACAGGATATTCACCATCCCAACAGAGAATTCTCCTCAGAAATGTCATTTGATCACATCAAATTCAAAACCCTAAATTCAGGAAAAACCATGACCAAGGTGAACTCACACACAAGACAAGTGCCCCACAGATCAAACAGCTCATTAGACAAATCTTGGAGAAATCCAAAATCAGTCGCTTGGAAGAATGACAGTGAAGCATCTCCTTGGGCCGTGCGGTGTATGGGGCACAGGAGCTCTTCTGGGGGCCCAATCATCTCTTCTGGGGGCCCAATCATGGGGGGCCAAGGAGCCAGTGGTCTGGACACACATCAGGCCCCTCTTCATTCAGCCTGAAAGGTAAGAATGCAGGTAAGATCCACAGAAATTCCACCAGAAATCAGAAATTCCGAACTAGCCCCGCCCACTTTTGGGGATTTGGGCGTTCGACCCCTTCCGAAGGTCGTAGAAGCTCGAAAATGGTACCAATCGATGCGCAATACCCCACTTGCCAGAAACAAATGCCCTCTCCCACTCTCTACGACCTTCACAAAAAAAGTTATTCAAGAATATCTCCTCGGGTTTTCGGCCATTCGCTACTTCGACCCCTTCCGAAGGTCGTAGGAGCTCGGGGATGGCACCAATCGATCCGCAGGACCCACATTAGTTCAATAGAAACCACTTTCCAAGTCTCTACGACCTTCAGAAAAAAAGTTATTCAAGAATATCTCCTTCTCCAATGTGCTTTCATCCCTAATCCTAACCCTAACCCTAACCTAACCCTAACCCTAACCCTAACCCTAACCCTAACCCTAACCCTAACCCTAACCCTAACCCTTACCCTAACCACACCACCCCTTGCCTAAACCTAACCCCGCCCACTTTTCAGATTCGCTCGTTCGACCCCTTCCCAAGGTCCTAGAAGCTCGGGGATGGTACCAATCGATCCGCAGTACCCCCTTTAGTAGAGACAGACGCCCTTTCCAAGTCTCTACGACCTTCACAGCAAAAGTTATTCTAGAATATCTCCTCAGCAGGCTATGCTAATGAGGCTGCCTAATTACAATCCCGTTTCTCTCAAATATCTCGGCATAGAAGACACCAAAACTCAAAATTACAGGATATTCACCATCCTCAGAAATGTCATTTGATCACATCAAATTCAAAACCCTAAATTCAGGAAAAACCATGACCAAGGTGAACTCACACACAAGACAAGTGCCCCACAGATCAAACAGCTCATTAGACAAATCTTGGAGAAATCCAAAATCAGTCGCTTGGAAGAATGACAGTGAAGCATCTCCTTGGGCCGTGCGGTGTATGGGGCACAGGAGCTCTTCTGGGGGCCCAATCATGGGGGGCCAAGGAGGCAGTGGTCTGGACACACATCAGGCCCCTCTTCGTTCAACCTGAAAGGTAAGAATGCAGGTAAGATCGACACAAATTCCACCAGAAATCAGAAATTCCGAACTAGCCCCTCCCACTTTTGGGGATTTGGGCGTTCGACCCCTTCCGAAGGTCGTAGAAGCTCGAAAATGGTACCAATCGATGCGCAATACCCCACTTGCCAGAAACAAATGCCCTCTCCCACTCTCTACGACCTTCACAAAAAAAGTTATTCAAGAATATCTCCTCGGCTTTTCGGCCATTTGCTACTTCGACCCCTTCCGAAGGTCGGAGGAGCTCGGGGATGGCACCAATCGATCCGCAGGACCCACATTAGTTCAATAGAAACCACTTTCCAAGTCTCTACGACCTTCAGAAAAAAAGTTATTCAAGAATATCTCCTTCTCCAATGTGCTTTCATCCCTAATCCCTTACCTTAACCCTAGCTGTTTTAGCGACTTTCTTATTCAGAGGTTCTGGACTTCGATTCTATGCCTAGTCAGGTTCCTTAGACCCTTACCCTAACCACACCACCCCTTGCCTAAACCTAACCCCGCCCACTTTTCAGATTCGCTCGTTCGACCCCTTCCCAAGGTCCTAGAAGCTCGGGGATGGTACCAATCGATCCGCAGTACCCCCTTTAGTAGAGACAGACGCCCTTTCCAAGTCTCTACGACCTTCACAGCAAAAGTTATTCTAGAATATCTCCTCAGCAGGCTATGCTAATGAGGCTGCCTAATTACAATCCCGTTTCTCTCAAATATCTCGGCATAGAAGACACCAAAACTCAAAATTACAGGATATTCACCATCCTCAGAAATGTCATTTGATCACATCAAATTCAAAACCCTAAATTCAGGAAAAACCATGACCAAGGTGAACTCACACACAAGACAAGTGCCCCACAGATCAAACAGCTCATTAGACAAATCTTGGAGAAATCCAAAATCAGTCGCTTGGAAGAATGACAGTGAAGCATCTCCTTGGGCCGTGCGGTGTATGGGGCACAGGAGCTCTTCTGGGGGCCCAATCATGGGGGGCCAAGGAGGCAGTGGTCTGGACACACATCAGGCCCCTCTTCGTTCAACCTGAAAGGTAAGAATGCAGGTAAGATCGACACAAATTCCACCAGAAATCAGAAATTCCGAACTAGCCCCTCCCACTTTTGGGGATTTGGGCGTTCGACCCCTTCCGAAGGTCGTAGAAGCTCGAAAATGGTACCAATCGATGCGCAATACCCCACTTGCCAGAAACAAATGCCCTCTCCCACTCTCTACGACCTTCACAAAAAAAGTTATTCAAGAATATCTCCTCGGCTTTTCGGCCATTTGCTACTTCGACCCCTTCCGAAGGTCGGAGGAGCTCGGGGATGGCACCAATCGATCCGCAGGACCCACATTAGTTCAATAGAAACCACTTTCCAAGTCTCTACGACCTTCAGAAAAAAAGTTATTCAAGAATATCTCCTTCTCCAATGTGCTTTCATCCCTAATCCCTTACCTTAACCCTAGCTGTTTTAGCGACTTTCTTATTCAGAGGTTCTGGACTTCGATTCTATGCCTAGTCAGGTTCCTTAGACCCTTACCCTAACCACACCACCCCTTGCCTAAACCTAACCCCGCCCACTTTTCAGATTCGCTCGTTCGACCCCTTCCCAAGGTCCTAGAAGCTCGGGGATGGTACCAATCGATCCGCAGTACCCCCTTTAGTAGAGACAGACGCCCTTTCCAAGTCTCTACGACCTTCACAGCAAAAGTTATTCTAGAATATCTCCTCAGCAGGCTATGCTAATGAGGCTGCCTAATTACAATCCCGTTTCTCTCAAATATCTCGGCATAGAAGACACCAAAACTCAAAATTACAGGATATTCACCATCCTCAGAAATGTCATTTGATCACATCAAATTCAAAACCCTAAATTCAGGAAAAACCATGACCAAGGTGAACTCACACACAAGACAAGTGCCCCACAGATCAAACAGCTCATTAGACAAATCTTGGAGAAATCCAAAATCAGTCGCTTGGAAGAATGACAGTGAAGCATCTCCTTGGGCCGTGCGGTGTATGGGGCACAGGAGCTCTTCTGGGGGCCCAATCATGGGGGGCCAAGGAGGCAGTGGTCTGGACACACATCAGGCCCCTCTTCGTTCAACCTGAAAGGTAAGAATGCAGGTAAGATCGACACAAATTCCACCAGAAATCAGAAATTCCGAACTAGCCCCTCCCACTTTTGGGGATTTGGGCGTTCGACCCCTTCCGAAGGTCGTAGAAGCTCGAAAATGGTACCAATCGATGCGCAATACCCCACTTGCCAGAAACAAATGCCCTCTCCCACTCTCTACGACCTTCACAAAAAAAGTTATTCAAGAATATCTCCTCGGCTTTTCGGCCATTTGCTACTTCGACCCCTTCCGAAGGTCGGAGGAGCTCGGGGATGGCACCAATCGATCCGCAGGACCCACATTAGTTCAATAGAAACCACTTTCCAAGTCTCTACGACCTTCAGAAAAAAAGTTATTCAAGAATATCTCCTTCTCCAATGTGCTTTCATCCCTAATCCTAACCCTAACCCTAACCCTAACCCTGCCTAATTACAATCCCGTTTCTCTCAAATATCTCGGCATAGAAGACACCAAAACTCAAAATTACAGGATATTCACCATCCCAACAGAGAATTCTCCTCAGAAATGTCATTTGATCACATCAAATTCAAAACCCTAAATTCAGGAAAAACCATGACCAAGGTGAACTCACACACAAGACAAGTGCCCCACAGATCAAACAGCTCATTAGACAAATCTTGGAGAAATCCAAAATCAGTCGCTTGGAAGAATGACAGTGAAGCATCTCCTTGGGCCGTGCGGTGTATGGGGCACAGGAGCTCTTCTGGGGGCCCAATCATCTCTTCTGGGGGCCCAATCATGGGGGGCCAAGGAGCCAGTGGTCTGGACACACATCAGGCCCCTCTTCATTCAGCCTGAAAGGTAAGAATGCAGGTAAGATCCACAGAAATTCCACCAGAAATCAGAAATTCCGAACTAGCCCCGCCCACTTTTGGGGATTTGGGCGTTCGACCCCTTCCGAAGGTCGTAGAAGCTCGAAAATGGTACCAATCGATGCGCAATACCCCACTTGCCAGAAACAAATGCCCTCTCCCACTCTCTACGACCTTCACAAAAAAAGTTATTCAAGAATATCTCCTCGGGTTTTCGGCCATTCGCTACTTCGACCCCTTCCGAAGGTCGTAGGAGCTCGGGGATGGCACCAATCGATCCGCAGGACCCACATTAGTTCAATAGAAACCACTTTCCAAGTCTCTACGACCTTCAGAAAAAAAGTTATTCAAGAATATCTCCTTCTCCAATGTGCTTTCATCCCTAATCCTAACCCTAACCCTAACCCTAACCCTAACCCTAACCCTAACCCTAACCCTAACCCTAACCCTAACCCTAACCTAACCCTAACCCTAACCCTAACCCTAACCCTAACCCTAACCCTAACCCTAACCCTAACCCTTACCCTAACCACACCACCCCTTGCCTAAACCTAACCCCGCCCACTTTTCAGATTCGCTCGTTCGACCCCTTCCCAAGGTCCTAGAAGCTCGGGGATGGTACCAATCGATCCGCAGTACCCCCTTTAGTAGAGACAGACGCCCTTTCCAAGTCTCTACGACCTTCACAGCAAAAGTTATTCTAGAATATCTCCTCAGCAGGCTATGCTAATGAGGCTGCCTAATTACAATCCCGTTTCTCTCAAATATCTCGGCATAGAAGACACCAAAACTCAAAATTACAGGATATTCACCATCCTCAGAAATGTCATTTGATCACATCAAATTCAAAACCCTAAATTCAGGAAAAACCATGACCAAGGTGAACTCACACACAAGACAAGTGCCCCACAGATCAAACAGCTCATTAGACAAATCTTGGAGAAATCCAAAATCAGTCGCTTGGAAGAATGACAGTGAAGCATCTCCTTGGGCCGTGCGGTGTATGGGGCACAGGAGCTCTTCTGGGGGCCCAATCATGGGGGGCCAAGGAGGCAGTGGTCTGGACACACATCAGGCCCCTCTTCGTTCAACCTGAAAGGTAAGAATGCAGGTAAGATCGACACAAATTCCACCAGAAATCAGAAATTCCGAACTAGCCCCTCCCACTTTTGGGGATTTGGGCGTTCGACCCCTTCCGAAGGTCGTAGAAGCTCGAAAATGGTACCAATCGATGCGCAATACCCCACTTGCCAGAAACAAATGCCCTCTCCCACTCTCTACGACCTTCACAAAAAAAGTTATTCAAGAATATCTCCTCGGCTTTTCGGCCATTTGCTACTTCGACCCCTTCCGAAGGTCGGAGGAGCTCGGGGATGGCACCAATCGATCCGCAGGACCCACATTAGTTCAATAGAAACCACTTTCCAAGTCTCTACGACCTTCAGAAAAAAAGTTATTCAAGAATATCTCCTTCTCCAATGTGCTTTCATCCCTAATCCCTTACCTTAACCCTAGCTGTTTTAGCGACTTTCTTATTCAGAGGTTCTGGACTTCGATTCTATGCCTAGTCAGGTTCCTTAGACCCTTACCCTAACCACACCACCCCTTGCCTAAACCTAACCCCGCCCACTTTTCAGATTCGCTCGTTCGACCCCTTCCCAAGGTCCTAGAAGCTCGGGGATGGTACCAATCGATCCGCAGTACCCCCTTTAGTAGAGACAGACGCCCTTTCCAAGTCTCTACGACCTTCACAGCAAAAGTTATTCTAGAATATCTCCTCAGCAGGCTATGCTAATGAGGCTGCCTAATTACAATCCCGTTTCTCTCAAATATCTCGGCATAGAAGACACCAAAACTCAAAATTACAGGATATTCACCATCCTCAGAAATGTCATTTGATCACATCAAATTCAAAACCCTAAATTCAGGAAAAACCATGACCAAGGTGAACTCACACACAAGACAAGTGCCCCACAGATCAAACAGCTCATTAGACAAATCTTGGAGAAATCCAAAATCAGTCGCTTGGAAGAATGACAGTGAAGCATCTCCTTGGGCCGTGCGGTGTATGGGGCACAGGAGCTCTTCTGGGGGCCCAATCATGGGGGGCCAAGGAGGCAGTGGTCTGGACACACATCAGGCCCCTCTTCGTTCAACCTGAAAGGTAAGAATGCAGGTAAGATCGACACAAATTCCACCAGAAATCAGAAATTCCGAACTAGCCCCTCCCACTTTTGGGGATTTGGGCGTTCGACCCCTTCCGAAGGTCGTAGAAGCTCGAAAATGGTACCAATCGATGCGCAATACCCCACTTGCCAGAAACAAATGCCCTCTCCCACTCTCTACGACCTTCACAAAAAAAGTTATTCAAGAATATCTCCTCGGCTTTTCGGCCATTTGCTACTTCGACCCCTTCCGAAGGTCGGAGGAGCTCGGGGATGGCACCAATCGATCCGCAGGACCCACATTAGTTCAATAGAAACCACTTTCCAAGTCTCTACGACCTTCAGAAAAAAAGTTATTCAAGAATATCTCCTTCTCCAATGTGCTTTCATCCCTAATCCTAACCCTAACCCTAACCCTAACCCTGCCTAATTACAATCCCGTTTCTCTCAAATATCTCGGCATAGAAGACACCAAAACTCAAAATTACAGGATATTCACCATCCCAACAGAGAATTCTCCTCAGAAATGTCATTTGATCACATCAAATTCAAAACCCTAAATTCAGGAAAAACCATGACCAAGGTGAACTCACACACAAGACAAGTGCCCCACAGATCAAACAGCTCATTAGACAAATCTTGGAGAAATCCAAAATCAGTCGCTTGGAAGAATGACAGTGAAGCATCTCCTTGGGCCGTGCGGTGTATGGGGCACAGGAGCTCTTCTGGGGGCCCAATCATCTCTTCTGGGGGCCCAATCATGGGGGGCCAAGGAGCCAGTGGTCTGGACACACATCAGGCCCCTCTTCATTCAGCCTGAAAGGTAAGAATGCAGGTAAGATCCACAGAAATTCCACCAGAAATCAGAAATTCCGAACTAGCCCCGCCCACTTTTGGGGATTTGGGCGTTCGACCCCTTCCGAAGGTCGTAGAAGCTCGAAAATGGTACCAATCGATGCGCAATACCCCACTTGCCAGAAACAAATGCCCTCTCCCACTCTCTACGACCTTCACAAAAAAAGTTATTCAAGAATATCTCCTCGGGTTTTCGGCCATTCGCTACTTCGACCCCTTCCGAAGGTCGTAGGAGCTCGGGGATGGCACCAATCGATCCGCAGGACCCACATTAGTTCAATAGAAACCACTTTCCAAGTCTCTACGACCTTCAGAAAAAAAGTTATTCAAGAATATCTCCTTCTCCAATGTGCTTTCATCCCTAATCCTAACCCTAACCCTAACCCTAACCCTAACCCTAACCCTAACCCTAACCCTAACCCTAACCCTAACCCTAACCCTAACCCTAACCCTAACCCTAACCCTAACCCTAGAAGCTCGGGGATGGTACCAATCGATCCGCAGTACCCCCTTTAGTAGAGACAGACGCCCTTTCCAAGTCTCTACGACCTTCACAGCAAAAGTTATTCTAGAATATCTCCTCAGCAGGCTATGCTAATGAGGCTGCCTAATTACAATCCCGTTTCTCTCAAATATCTCGGCATAGAAGACACCAAAACTCAAAATTACAGGATATTCACCATCCTCAGAAATGTCATTTGATCACATCAAATTCAAAACCCTAAATTCAGGAAAAACCATGACCAAGGTGAACTCACACACAAGACAAGTGCCCCACAGATCAAACAGCTCATTAGACAAATCTTGGAGAAATCCAAAATCAGTCGCTTGGAAGAATGACAGTGAAGCATCTCCTTGGGCCGTGCGGTGTATGGGGCACAGGAGCTCTTCTGGGGGCCCAATCATGGGGGGCCAAGGAGGCAGTGGTCTGGACACACATCAGGCCCCTCTTCGTTCAACCTGAAAGGTAAGAATGCAGGTAAGATCGACACAAATTCCACCAGAAATCAGAAATTCCGAACTAGCCCCTCCCACTTTTGGGGATTTGGGCGTTCGACCCCTTCCGAAGGTCGTAGAAGCTCGAAAATGGTACCAATCGATGCGCAATACCCCACTTGCCAGAAACAAATGCCCTCTCCCACTCTCTACGACCTTCACAAAAAAAGTTATTCAAGAATATCTCCTCGGCTTTTCGGCCATTTGCTACTTCGACCCCTTCCGAAGGTCGGAGGAGCTCGGGGATGGCACCAATCGATCCGCAGGACCCACATTAGTTCAATAGAAACCACTTTCCAAGTCTCTACGACCTTCAGAAAAAAAGTTATTCAAGAATATCTCCTTCTCCAATGTGCTTTCATCCCTAATCCTAACCCTAACCCTAACCCTAACCCTGCCTAATTACAATCCCGTTTCTCTCAAATATCTCGGCATAGAAGACACCAAAACTCAAAATTACAGGATATTCACCATCCCAACAGAGAATTCTCCTCAGAAATGTCATTTGATCACATCAAATTCAAAACCCTAAATTCAGGAAAAACCATGACCAAGGTGAACTCACACACAAGACAAGTGCCCCACAGATCAAACAGCTCATTAGACAAATCTTGGAGAAATCCAAAATCAGTCGCTTGGAAGAATGACAGTGAAGCATCTCCTTGGGCCGTGCGGTGTATGGGGCACAGGAGCTCTTCTGGGGGCCCAATCATCTCTTCTGGGGGCCCAATCATGGGGGGCCAAGGAGCCAGTGGTCTGGACACACATCAGGCCCCTCTTCATTCAGCCTGAAAGGTAAGAATGCAGGTAAGATCCACAGAAATTCCACCAGAAATCAGAAATTCCGAACTAGCCCCGCCCACTTTTGGGGATTTGGGCGTTCGACCCCTTCCGAAGGTCGTAGAAGCTCGAAAATGGTACCAATCGATGCGCAATACCCCACTTGCCAGAAACAAATGCCCTCTCCCACTCTCTACGACCTTCACAAAAAAAGTTATTCAAGAATATCTCCTCGGGTTTTCGGCCATTCGCTACTTCGACCCCTTCCGAAGGTCGTAGGAGCTCGGGGATGGCACCAATCGATCCGCAGGACCCACATTAGTTCAATAGAAACCACTTTCCAAGTCTCTACGACCTTCAGAAAAAAAGTTATTCAAGAATATCTCCTTCTCCAATGTGCTTTCATCCCTAATCCTAACCCTAACCCTAACCTAACCCTAACCCTAACCCTAACCCTAACCCTAACCCTAACCCTAACCCTAACCCTAACCCTAACCCTAACCCTAACCCTAACCCTAACCCTTACCCTAACCACACCACCCCTTGCCTAAACCTAACCCCGCCCACTTTTCAGATTCGCTCGTTCGACCCCTTCCCAAGGTCCTAGAAGCTCGGGGATGGTACCAATCGATCCGCAGTACCCCCTTTAGTAGAGACAGACGCCCTTTCCAAGTCTCTACGACCTTCACAGCAAAAGTTATTCTAGAATATCTCCTCAGCAGGCTATGCTAATGAGGCTGCCTAATTACAATCCCGTTTCTCTCAAATATCTCGGCATAGAAGACACCAAAACTCAAAATTACAGGATATTCACCATCCTCAGAAATGTCATTTGATCACATCAAATTCAAAACCCTAAATTCAGGAAAAACCATGACCAAGGTGAACTCACACACAAGACAAGTGCCCCACAGATCAAACAGCTCATTAGACAAATCTTGGAGAAATCCAAAATCAGTCGCTTGGAAGAATGACAGTGAAGCATCTCCTTGGGCCGTGCGGTGTATGGGGCACAGGAGCTCTTCTGGGGGCCCAATCATGGGGGGCCAAGGAGGCAGTGGTCTGGACACACATCAGGCCCCTCTTCGTTCAACCTGAAAGGTAAGAATGCAGGTAAGATCGACACAAATTCCACCAGAAATCAGAAATTCCGAACTAGCCCCTCCCACTTTTGGGGATTTGGGCGTTCGACCCCTTCCGAAGGTCGTAGAAGCTCGAAAATGGTACCAATCGATGCGCAATACCCCACTTGCCAGAAACAAATGCCCTCTCCCACTCTCTACGACCTTCACAAAAAAAGTTATTCAAGAATATCTCCTCGGCTTTTCGGCCATTTGCTACTTCGACCCCTTCCGAAGGTCGGAGGAGCTCGGGGATGGCACCAATCGATCCGCAGGACCCACATTAGTTCAATAGAAACCACTTTCCAAGTCTCTACGACCTTCAGAAAAAAAGTTATTCAAGAATATCTCCTTCTCCAATGTGCTTTCATCCCTAATCCCTTACCTTAACCCTAGCTGTTTTAGCGACTTTCTTATTCAGAGGTTCTGGACTTCGATTCTATGCCTAGTCAGGTTCCTTAGACCCTTACCCTAACCACACCACCCCTTGCCTAAACCTAACCCCGCCCACTTTTCAGATTCGCTCGTTCGACCCCTTCCCAAGGTCCTAGAAGCTCGGGGATGGTACCAATCGATCCGCAGTACCCCCTTTAGTAGAGACAGACGCCCTTTCCAAGTCTCTACGACCTTCACAGCAAAAGTTATTCTAGAATATCTCCTCAGCAGGCTATGCTAATGAGGCTGCCTAATTACAATCCCGTTTCTCTCAAATATCTCGGCATAGAAGACACCAAAACTCAAAATTACAGGATATTCACCATCCTCAGAAATGTCATTTGATCACATCAAATTCAAAACCCTAAATTCAGGAAAAACCATGACCAAGGTGAACTCACACACAAGACAAGTGCCCCACAGATCAAACAGCTCATTAGACAAATCTTGGAGAAATCCAAAATCAGTCGCTTGGAAGAATGACAGTGAAGCATCTCCTTGGGCCGTGCGGTGTATGGGGCACAGGAGCTCTTCTGGGGGCCCAATCATGGGGGGCCAAGGAGGCAGTGGTCTGGACACACATCAGGCCCCTCTTCGTTCAACCTGAAAGGTAAGAATGCAGGTAAGATCGACACAAATTCCACCAGAAATCAGAAATTCCGAACTAGCCCCTCCCACTTTTGGGGATTTGGGCGTTCGACCCCTTCCGAAGGTCGTAGAAGCTCGAAAATGGTACCAATCGATGCGCAATACCCCACTTGCCAGAAACAAATGCCCTCTCCCACTCTCTACGACCTTCACAAAAAAAGTTATTCAAGAATATCTCCTCGGCTTTTCGGCCATTTGCTACTTCGACCCCTTCCGAAGGTCGGAGGAGCTCGGGGATGGCACCAATCGATCCGCAGGACCCACATTAGTTCAATAGAAACCACTTTCCAAGTCTCTACGACCTTCAGAAAAAAAGTTATTCAAGAATATCTCCTTCTCCAATGTGCTTTCATCCCTAATCCCTTACCTTAACCCTAGCTGTTTTAGCGACTTTCTTATTCAGAGGTTCTGGACTTCGATTCTATGCCTAGTCAGGTTCCTTAGACCCTTACCCTAACCACACCACCCCTTGCCTAAACCTAACCCCGCCCACTTTTCAGATTCGCTCGTTCGACCCCTTCCCAAGGTCCTAGAAGCTCGGGGATGGTACCAATCGATCCGCAGTACCCCCTTTAGTAGAGACAGACGCCCTTTCCAAGTCTCTACGACCTTCACAGCAAAAGTTATTCTAGAATATCTCCTCAGCAGGCTATGCTAATGAGGCTGCCTAATTACAATCCCGTTTCTCTCAAATATCTCGGCATAGAAGACACCAAAACTCAAAATTACAGGATATTCACCATCCTCAGAAATGTCATTTGATCACATCAAATTCAAAACCCTAAATTCAGGAAAAACCATGACCAAGGTGAACTCACACACAAGACAAGTGCCCCACAGATCAAACAGCTCATTAGACAAATCTTGGAGAAATCCAAAATCAGTCGCTTGGAAGAATGACAGTGAAGCATCTCCTTGGGCCGTGCGGTGTATGGGGCACAGGAGCTCTTCTGGGGGCCCAATCATGGGGGGCCAAGGAGGCAGTGGTCTGGACACACATCAGGCCCCTCTTCGTTCAACCTGAAAGGTAAGAATGCAGGTAAGATCGACACAAATTCCACCAGAAATCAGAAATTCCGAACTAGCCCCTCCCACTTTTGGGGATTTGGGCGTTCGACCCCTTCCGAAGGTCGTAGAAGCTCGAAAATGGTACCAATCGATGCGCAATACCCCACTTGCCAGAAACAAATGCCCTCTCCCACTCTCTACGACCTTCACAAAAAAAGTTATTCAAGAATATCTCCTCGGCTTTTCGGCCATTTGCTACTTCGACCCCTTCCGAAGGTCGGAGGAGCTCGGGGATGGCACCAATCGATCCGCAGGACCCACATTAGTTCAATAGAAACCACTTTCCAAGTCTCTACGACCTTCAGAAAAAAAGTTATTCAAGAATATCTCCTTCTCCAATGTGCTTTCATCCCTAATCCTAACCCTAACCCTAACCCTAACCCTGCCTAATTACAATCCCGTTTCTCTCAAATATCTCGGCATAGAAGACACCAAAACTCAAAATTACAGGATATTCACCATCCCAACAGAGAATTCTCCTCAGAAATGTCATTTGATCACATCAAATTCAAAACCCTAAATTCAGGAAAAACCATGACCAAGGTGAACTCACACACAAGACAAGTGCCCCACAGATCAAACAGCTCATTAGACAAATCTTGGAGAAATCCAAAATCAGTCGCTTGGAAGAATGACAGTGAAGCATCTCCTTGGGCCGTGCGGTGTATGGGGCACAGGAGCTCTTCTGGGGGCCCAATCATCTCTTCTGGGGGCCCAATCATGGGGGGCCAAGGAGCCAGTGGTCTGGACACACATCAGGCCCCTCTTCATTCAGCCTGAAAGGTAAGAATGCAGGTAAGATCCACAGAAATTCCACCAGAAATCAGAAATTCCGAACTAGCCCCGCCCACTTTTGGGGATTTGGGCGTTCGACCCCTTCCGAAGGTCGTAGAAGCTCGAAAATGGTACCAATCGATGCGCAATACCCCACTTGCCAGAAACAAATGCCCTCTCCCACTCTCTACGACCTTCACAAAAAAAGTTATTCAAGAATATCTCCTCGGGTTTTCGGCCATTCGCTACTTCGACCCCTTCCGAAGGTCGTAGGAGCTCGGGGATGGCACCAATCGATCCGCAGGACCCACATTAGTTCAATAGAAACCACTTTCCAAGTCTCTACGACCTTCAGAAAAAAAGTTATTCAAGAATATCTCCTTCTCCAATGTGCTTTCATCCCTAATCCTAACCCTAACCCTAACCCTAACCCTAACCCTAACCCTAACCCTAACCCTAACCCTAACCCTAACCCTAACCCTAACCCTAACCCTAACCCTAACCCTAACCCTTACCCTAACCACACCACCCCTTGCCTAAACCTAACCCCGCCCACTTTTCAGATTCGCTCGTTCGACCCCTTCCCAAGGTCCTAGAAGCTCGGGGATGGTACCAATCGATCCGCAGTACCCCCTTTAGTAGAGACAGACGCCCTTTCCAAGTCTCTACGACCTTCACAGCAAAAGTTATTCTAGAATATCTCCTCAGCAGGCTATGCTAATGAGGCTGCCTAATTACAATCCCGTTTCTCTCAAATATCTCGGCATAGAAGACACCAAAACTCAAAATTACAGGATATTCACCATCCTCAGAAATGTCATTTGATCACATCAAATTCAAAACCCTAAATTCAGGAAAAACCATGACCAAGGTGAACTCACACACAAGACAAGTGCCCCACAGATCAAACAGCTCATTAGACAAATCTTGGAGAAATCCAAAATCAGTCGCTTGGAAGAATGACAGTGAAGCATCTCCTTGGGCCGTGCGGTGTATGGGGCACAGGAGCTCTTCTGGGGGCCCAATCATGGGGGGCCAAGGAGGCAGTGGTCTGGACACACATCAGGCCCCTCTTCGTTCAACCTGAAAGGTAAGAATGCAGGTAAGATCGACACAAATTCCACCAGAAATCAGAAATTCCGAACTAGCCCCTCCCACTTTTGGGGATTTGGGCGTTCGACCCCTTCCGAAGGTCGTAGAAGCTCGAAAATGGTACCAATCGATGCGCAATACCCCACTTGCCAGAAACAAATGCCCTCTCCCACTCTCTACGACCTTCACAAAAAAAGTTATTCAAGAATATCTCCTCGGCTTTTCGGCCATTTGCTACTTCGACCCCTTCCGAAGGTCGGAGGAGCTCGGGGATGGCACCAATCGATCCGCAGGACCCACATTAGTTCAATAGAAACCACTTTCCAAGTCTCTACGACCTTCAGAAAAAAAGTTATTCAAGAATATCTCCTTCTCCAATGTGCTTTCATCCCTAATCCCTTACCTTAACCCTAGCTGTTTTAGCGACTTTCTTATTCAGAGGTTCTGGACTTCGATTCTATGCCTAGTCAGGTTCCTTAGACCCTTACCCTAACCACACCACCCCTTGCCTAAACCTAACCCCGCCCACTTTTCAGATTCGCTCGTTCGACCCCTTCCCAAGGTCCTAGAAGCTCGGGGATGGTACCAATCGATCCGCAGTACCCCCTTTAGTAGAGACAGACGCCCTTTCCAAGTCTCTACGACCTTCACAGCAAAAGTTATTCTAGAATATCTCCTCAGCAGGCTATGCTAATGAGGCTGCCTAATTACAATCCCGTTTCTCTCAAATATCTCGGCATAGAAGACACCAAAACTCAAAATTACAGGATATTCACCATCCTCAGAAATGTCATTTGATCACATCAAATTCAAAACCCTAAATTCAGGAAAAACCATGACCAAGGTGAACTCACACACAAGACAAGTGCCCCACAGATCAAACAGCTCATTAGACAAATCTTGGAGAAATCCAAAATCAGTCGCTTGGAAGAATGACAGTGAAGCATCTCCTTGGGCCGTGCGGTGTATGGGGCACAGGAGCTCTTCTGGGGGCCCAATCATGGGGGGCCAAGGAGGCAGTGGTCTGGACACACATCAGGCCCCTCTTCGTTCAACCTGAAAGGTAAGAATGCAGGTAAGATCGACACAAATTCCACCAGAAATCAGAAATTCCGAACTAGCCCCTCCCACTTTTGGGGATTTGGGCGTTCGACCCCTTCCGAAGGTCGTAGAAGCTCGAAAATGGTACCAATCGATGCGCAATACCCCACTTGCCAGAAACAAATGCCCTCTCCCACTCTCTACGACCTTCACAAAAAAAGTTATTCAAGAATATCTCCTCGGCTTTTCGGCCATTTGCTACTTCGACCCCTTCCGAAGGTCGGAGGAGCTCGGGGATGGCACCAATCGATCCGCAGGACCCACATTAGTTCAATAGAAACCACTTTCCAAGTCTCTACGACCTTCAGAAAAAAAGTTATTCAAGAATATCTCCTTCTCCAATGTGCTTTCATCCCTAATCCCTTACCTTAACCCTAGCTGTTTTAGCGACTTTCTTATTCAGAGGTTCTGGACTTCGATTCTATGCCTAGTCAGGTTCCTTAGACCCTTACCCTAACCACACCACCCCTTGCCTAAACCTAACCCCGCCCACTTTTCAGATTCGCTCGTTCGACCCCTTCCCAAGGTCCTAGAAGCTCGGGGATGGTACCAATCGATCCGCAGTACCCCCTTTAGTAGAGACAGACGCCCTTTCCAAGTCTCTACGACCTTCACAGCAAAAGTTATTCTAGAATATCTCCTCAGCAGGCTATGCTAATGAGGCTGCCTAATTACAATCCCGTTTCTCTCAAATATCTCGGCATAGAAGACACCAAAACTCAAAATTACAGGATATTCACCATCCTCAGAAATGTCATTTGATCACATCAAATTCAAAACCCTAAATTCAGGAAAAACCATGACCAAGGTGAACTCACACACAAGACAAGTGCCCCACAGATCAAACAGCTCATTAGACAAATCTTGGAGAAATCCAAAATCAGTCGCTTGGAATGACAGTGAAGCATCTCCTTGGGCCGTGCGGTGTATGGGGCACAGGAGCTCTTCTGGGGGCCCAATCATGGGGGGCCAAGGAGGCAGTGGTCTGGACACACATCAGGCCCCTCTTCGTTCAACCTGAAAGGTAAGAATGCAGGTAAGATCGACACAAATTCCACCAGAAATCAGAAATTCCGAACTAGCCCCTCCCACTTTTGGGGATTTGGGCGTTCGACCCCTTCCGAAGGTCGTAGAAGCTCGAAAATGGTACCAATCGATGCGCAATACCCCACTTGCCAGAAACAAATGCCCTCTCCCACTCTCTACGACCTTCACAAAAAAAGTTATTCAAGAATATCTCCTCGGCTTTTCGGCCATTTGCTACTTCGACCCCTTCCGAAGGTCGGAGGAGCTCGGGGATGGCACCAATCGATCCGCAGGACCCACATTAGTTCAATAGAAACCACTTTCCAAGTCTCTACGACCTTCAGAAAAAAAGTTATTCAAGAATATCTCCTTCTCCAATGTGCTTTCATCCCTAATCCTAACCCTAACCCTAACCCTAACCCTAACCCTAACCCTAACCCTAACCCTAACCCTAACCCTAACCCTAACCCTAACCCTAACCCTAACCCTAACCCTAACCCTAACCCTAACCCTTACCCTAACCCTAACCCTAACCCTTACCCTTACCCTTACCCTTACCCTTACCCTAACCACACCACCCCTTGCCTAAACCTAACCCCGCCCACTTTTCAGATTCGCTCGTTCGACCCCTTCCCAAGGTCCTAGAAGCTCGGGGATGGTACCAATCGATCCGCAGTACCCCCTTTAGTAGAGACAGACGCCCTTTCCAAGTCTCTACGACCTTCACAGCAAAAGTTATTCTAGAATATCTCCTCAGCAGGCTATGCTAATGAGGCTGCCTAATTACAATCCCGTTTCTCTCAAATATCTCGGCATAGAAGACACCAAAACTCAAAATTACAGGATATTCACCATCCTCAGAAATGTCATTTGATCACATCAAATTCAAAACCCTAAATTCAGGAAAAACCATGACCAAGGTGAACTCACACACAAGACAAGTGCCCCACAGATCAAACAGCTCATTAGACAAATCTTGGAGAAATCCAAAATCAGTCGCTTGGAAGAATGACAGTGAAGCATCTCCTTGGGCCGTGCGGTGTATGGGGCACAGGAGCTCTTCTGGGGGCCCAATCATGGGGGGCCAAGGAGGCAGTGGTCTGGACACACATCAGGCCCCTCTTCGTTCAACCTGAAAGGTAAGAATGCAGGTAAGATCGACACAAATTCCACCAGAAATCAGAAATTCCGAACTAGCCCCTCCCACTTTTGGGGATTTGGGCGTTCGACCCCTTCCGAAGGTCGTAGAAGCTCGAAAATGGTACCAATCGATGCGCAATACCCCACTTGCCAGAAACAAATGCCCTCTCCCACTCTCTACGACCTTCACAAAAAAAGTTATTCAAGAATATCTCCTCGGCTTTTCGGCCATTTGCTACTTCGACCCCTTCCGAAGGTCGGAGGAGCTCGGGGATGGCACCAATCGATCCGCAGGACCCACATTAGTTCAATAGAAACCACTTTCCAAGTCTCTACGACCTTCAGAAAAAAAGTTATTCAAGAATATCTCCTTCTCCAATGTGCTTTCATCCCTAATCCCTTACCTTAACCCTAGCTGTTTTAGCGACTTTCTTATTCAGAGGTTCTGGACTTCGATTCTATGCCTAGTCAGGTTCCTTAGACCCTTACCCTAACCACACCACCCCTTGCCTAAACCTAACCCCGCCCACTTTTCAGATTCGCTCGTTCGACCCCTTCCCAAGGTCCTAGAAGCTCGGGGATGGTACCAATCGATCCGCAGTACCCCCTTTAGTAGAGACAGACGCCCTTTCCAAGTCTCTACGACCTTCACAGCAAAAGTTATTCTAGAATATCTCCTCAGCAGGCTATGCTAATGAGGCTGCCTAATTACAATCCCGTTTCTCTCAAATATCTCGGCATAGAAGACACCAAAACTCAAAATTACAGGATATTCACCATCCTCAGAAATGTCATTTGATCACATCAAATTCAAAACCCTAAATTCAGGAAAAACCATGACCAAGGTGAACTCACACACAAGACAAGTGCCCCACAGATCAAACAGCTCATTAGACAAATCTTGGAGAAATCCAAAATCAGTCGCTTGGAAGAATGACAGTGAAGCATCTCCTTGGGCCGTGCGGTGTATGGGGCACAGGAGCTCTTCTGGGGGCCCAATCATGGGGGGCCAAGGAGGCAGTGGTCTGGACACACATCAGGCCCCTCTTCGTTCAACCTGAAAGGTAAGAATGCAGGTAAGATCGACACAAATTCCACCAGAAATCAGAAATTCCGAACTAGCCCCTCCCACTTTTGGGGATTTGGGCGTTCGACCCCTTCCGAAGGTCGTAGAAGCTCGAAAATGGTACCAATCGATGCGCAATACCCCACTTGCCAGAAACAAATGCCCTCTCCCACTCTCTACGACCTTCACAAAAAAAGTTATTCAAGAATATCTCCTCGGCTTTTCGGCCATTTGCTACTTCGACCCCTTCCGAAGGTCGGAGGAGCTCGGGGATGGCACCAATCGATCCGCAGGACCCACATTAGTTCAATAGAAACCACTTTCCAAGTCTCTACGACCTTCAGAAAAAAAGTTATTCAAGAATATCTCCTTCTCCAATGTGCTTTCATCCCTAATCCCTTACCTTAACCCTAGCTGTTTTAGCGACTTTCTTATTCAGAGGTTCTGGACTTCGATTCTATGCCTAGTCAGGTTCCTTAGACCCTTACCCTAACCACACCACCCCTTGCCTAAACCTAACCCCGCCCACTTTTCAGATTCGCTCGTTCGACCCCTTCCCAAGGTCCTAGAAGCTCGGGGATGGTACCAATCGATCCGCAGTACCCCCTTTAGTAGAGACAGACGCCCTTTCCAAGTCTCTACGACCTTCACAGCAAAAGTTATTCTAGAATATCTCCTCAGCAGGCTATGCTAATGAGGCTGCCTAATTACAATCCCGTTTCTCTCAAATATCTCGGCATAGAAGACACCAAAACTCAAAATTACAGGATATTCACCATCCTCAGAAATGTCATTTGATCACATCAAATTCAAAACCCTAAATTCAGGAAAAACCATGACCAAGGTGAACTCACACACAAGACAAGTGCCCCACAGATCAAACAGCTCATTAGACAAATCTTGGAGAAATCCAAAATCAGTCGCTTGGAAGAATGACAGTGAAGCATCTCCTTGGGCCGTGCGGTGTATGGGGCACAGGAGCTCTTCTGGGGGCCCAATCATGGGGGGCCAAGGAGGCAGTGGTCTGGACACACATCAGGCCCCTCTTCGTTCAACCTGAAAGGTAAGAATGCAGGTAAGATCGACACAAATTCCACCAGAAATCAGAAATTCCGAACTAGCCCCTCCCACTTTTGGGGATTTGGGCGTTCGACCCCTTCCGAAGGTCGTAGAAGCTCGAAAATGGTACCAATCGATGCGCAATACCCCACTTGCCAGAAACAAATGCCCTCTCCCACTCTCTACGACCTTCACAAAAAAAGTTATTCAAGAATATCTCCTCGGCTTTTCGGCCATTTGCTACTTCGACCCCTTCCGAAGGTCGGAGGAGCTCGGGGATGGCACCAATCGATCCGCAGGACCCACATTAGTTCAATAGAAACCACTTTCCAAGTCTCTACGACCTTCAGAAAAAAAGTTATTCAAGAATATCTCCTTCTCCAATGTGCTTTCATCCCTAATCCTAACCCTAACCCTAACCCTAACCCTAACCCTAACCCTAACCCTAACCCTAACCCTAACCCTAACCCTAACCCTAACCCTAACCCTAACCCTAACCCTAACCCTAACCCTAACCCTTACCCTAACCCTAACCCTAACCCTTACCCTTACCCTTACCCTTACCCTTACCCTTACCCTAACCACACCACCCCTTGCCTAAACCTAACCCCGCCCACTTTTCAGATTCGCTCGTTCGACCCCTTCCCAAGGTCCTAGAAGCTCGGGGATGGTACCAATCGATCCGCAGTACCCCCTTTAGTAGAGACAGACGCCCTTTCCAAGTCTCTACGACCTTCACAGCAAAAGTTATTCTAGAATATCTCCTCAGCAGGCTATGCTAATGAGGCTGCCTAATTACAATCCCGTTTCTCTCAAATATCTCGGCATAGAAGACACCAAAACTCAAAATTACAGGATATTCACCATCCTCAGAAATGTCATTTGATCACATCAAATTCAAAACCCTAAATTCAGGAAAAACCATGACCAAGGTGAACTCACACACAAGACAAGTGCCCCACAGATCAAACAGCTCATTAGACAAATCTTGGAGAAATCCAAAATCAGTCGCTTGGAAGAATGACAGTGAAGCATCTCCTTGGGCCGTGCGGTGTATGGGGCACAGGAGCTCTTCTGGGGGCCCAATCATGGGGGGCCAAGGAGGCAGTGGTCTGGACACACATCAGGCCCCTCTTCGTTCAACCTGAAAGGTAAGAATGCAGGTAAGATCGACACAAATTCCACCAGAAATCAGAAATTCCGAACTAGCCCCTCCCACTTTTGGGGATTTGGGCGTTCGACCCCTTCCGAAGGTCGTAGAAGCTCGAAAATGGTACCAATCGATGCGCAATACCCCACTTGCCAGAAACAAATGCCCTCTCCCACTCTCTACGACCTTCACAAAAAAAGTTATTCAAGAATATCTCCTCGGCTTTTCGGCCATTTGCTACTTCGACCCCTTCCGAAGGTCGGAGGAGCTCGGGGATGGCACCAATCGATCCGCAGGACCCACATTAGTTCAATAGAAACCACTTTCCAAGTCTCTACGACCTTCAGAAAAAAAGTTATTCAAGAATATCTCCTTCTCCAATGTGCTTTCATCCCTAATCCCTTACCTTAACCCTAGCTGTTTTAGCGACTTTCTTATTCAGAGGTTCTGGACTTCGATTCTATGCCTAGTCAGGTTCCTTAGACCCTTACCCTAACCACACCACCCCTTGCCTAAACCTAACCCCGCCCACTTTTCAGATTCGCTCGTTCGACCCCTTCCCAAGGTCCTAGAAGCTCGGGGATGGTACCAATCGATCCGCAGTACCCCCTTTAGTAGAGACAGACGCCCTTTCCAAGTCTCTACGACCTTCACAGCAAAAGTTATTCTAGAATATCTCCTCAGCAGGCTATGCTAATGAGGCTGCCTAATTACAATCCCGTTTCTCTCAAATATCTCGGCATAGAAGACACCAAAACTCAAAATTACAGGATATTCACCATCCTCAGAAATGTCATTTGATCACATCAAATTCAAAACCCTAAATTCAGGAAAAACCATGACCAAGGTGAACTCACACACAAGACAAGTGCCCCACAGATCAAACAGCTCATTAGACAAATCTTGGAGAAATCCAAAATCAGTCGCTTGGAAGAATGACAGTGAAGCATCTCCTTGGGCCGTGCGGTGTATGGGGCACAGGAGCTCTTCTGGGGGCCCAATCATGGGGGGCCAAGGAGGCAGTGGTCTGGACACACATCAGGCCCCTCTTCGTTCAACCTGAAAGGTAAGAATGCAGGTAAGATCGACACAAATTCCACCAGAAATCAGAAATTCCGAACTAGCCCCTCCCACTTTTGGGGATTTGGGCGTTCGACCCCTTCCGAAGGTCGTAGAAGCTCGAAAATGGTACCAATCGATGCGCAATACCCCACTTGCCAGAAACAAATGCCCTCTCCCACTCTCTACGACCTTCACAAAAAAAGTTATTCAAGAATATCTCCTCGGCTTTTCGGCCATTTGCTACTTCGACCCCTTCCGAAGGTCGGAGGAGCTCGGGGATGGCACCAATCGATCCGCAGGACCCACATTAGTTCAATAGAAACCACTTTCCAAGTCTCTACGACCTTCAGAAAAAAAGTTATTCAAGAATATCTCCTTCTCCAATGTGCTTTCATCCCTAATCCTAACCCTAACCCTAACCCTAACCCTGCCTAATTACAATCCCGTTTCTCTCAAATATCTCGGCATAGAAGACACCAAAACTCAAAATTACAGGATATTCACCATCCCAACAGAGAATTCTCCTCAGAAATGTCATTTGATCACATCAAATTCAAAACCCTAAATTCAGGAAAAACCATGACCAAGGTGAACTCACACACAAGACAAGTGCCCCACAGATCAAACAGCTCATTAGACAAATCTTGGAGAAATCCAAAATCAGTCGCTTGGAAGAATGACAGTGAAGCATCTCCTTGGGCCGTGCGGTGTATGGGGCACAGGAGCTCTTCTGGGGGCCCAATCATCTCTTCTGGGGGCCCAATCATGGGGGGCCAAGGAGCCAGTGGTCTGGACACACATCAGGCCCCTCTTCATTCAGCCTGAAAGGTAAGAATGCAGGTAAGATCCACAGAAATTCCACCAGAAATCAGAAATTCCGAACTAGCCCCGCCCACTTTTGGGGATTTGGGCGTTCGACCCCTTCCGAAGGTCGTAGAAGCTCGAAAATGGTACCAATCGATGCGCAATACCCCACTTGCCAGAAACAAATGCCCTCTCCCACTCTCTACGACCTTCACAAAAAAAGTTATTCAAGAATATCTCCTCGGGTTTTCGGCCATTCGCTACTTCGACCCCTTCCGAAGGTCGTAGGAGCTCGGGGATGGCACCAATCGATCCGCAGGACCCACATTAGTTCAATAGAAACCACTTTCCAAGTCTCTACGACCTTCAGAAAAAAAGTTATTCAAGAATATCTCCTTCTCCAATGTGCTTTCATCCCTAATCCTAACCCTAACCCTAACCCTAACCCTAACCCTAACCCTAACCCTAACCCTAACCCTAACCCTAACCTAACCCTAACCCTAACCCTAACCCTAACCCTAACCCTAACCCTAACCCTAACCCTAACCCTAACCCTTACCCTAACCACACCACCCCTTGCCTAAACCTAACCCCGCCCACTTTTCAGATTCGCTCGTTCGACCCCTTCCCAAGGTCCTAGAAGCTCGGGGATGGTACCAATCGATCCGCAGTACCCCCTTTAGTAGAGACAGACGCCCTTTCCAAGTCTCTACGACCTTCACAGCAAAAGTTATTCTAGAATATCTCCTCAGCAGGCTATGCTAATGAGGCTGCCTAATTACAATCCCGTTTCTCTCAAATATCTCGGCATAGAAGACACCAAAACTCAAAATTACAGGATATTCACCATCCTCAGAAATGTCATTTGATCACATCAAATTCAAAACCCTAAATTCAGGAAAAACCATGACCAAGGTGAACTCACACACAAGACAAGTGCCCCACAGATCAAACAGCTCATTAGACAAATCTTGGAGAAATCCAAAATCAGTCGCTTGGAAGAATGACAGTGAAGCATCTCCTTGGGCCGTGCGGTGTATGGGGCACAGGAGCTCTTCTGGGGGCCCAATCATGGGGGGCCAAGGAGGCAGTGGTCTGGACACACATCAGGCCCCTCTTCGTTCAACCTGAAAGGTAAGAATGCAGGTAAGATCGACACAAATTCCACCAGAAATCAGAAATTCCGAACTAGCCCCTCCCACTTTTGGGGATTTGGGCGTTCGACCCCTTCCGAAGGTCGTAGAAGCTCGAAAATGGTACCAATCGATGCGCAATACCCCACTTGCCAGAAACAAATGCCCTCTCCCACTCTCTACGACCTTCACAAAAAAAGTTATTCAAGAATATCTCCTCGGCTTTTCGGCCATTTGCTACTTCGACCCCTTCCGAAGGTCGGAGGAGCTCGGGGATGGCACCAATCGATCCGCAGGACCCACATTAGTTCAATAGAAACCACTTTCCAAGTCTCTACGACCTTCAGAAAAAAAGTTATTCAAGAATATCTCCTTCTCCAATGTGCTTTCATCCCTAATCCCTTACCTTAACCCTAGCTGTTTTAGCGACTTTCTTATTCAGAGGTTCTGGACTTCGATTCTATGCCTAGTCAGGTTCCTTAGACCCTTACCCTAACCACACCACCCCTTGCCTAAACCTAACCCCGCCCACTTTTCAGATTCGCTCGTTCGACCCCTTCCCAAGGTCCTAGAAGCTCGGGGATGGTACCAATCGATCCGCAGTACCCCCTTTAGTAGAGACAGACGCCCTTTCCAAGTCTCTACGACCTTCACAGCAAAAGTTATTCTAGAATATCTCCTCAGCAGGCTATGCTAATGAGGCTGCCTAATTACAATCCCGTTTCTCTCAAATATCTCGGCATAGAAGACACCAAAACTCAAAATTACAGGATATTCACCATCCTCAGAAATGTCATTTGATCACATCAAATTCAAAACCCTAAATTCAGGAAAAACCATGACCAAGGTGAACTCACACACAAGACAAGTGCCCCACAGATCAAACAGCTCATTAGACAAATCTTGGAGAAATCCAAAATCAGTCGCTTGGAAGAATGACAGTGAAGCATCTCCTTGGGCCGTGCGGTGTATGGGGCACAGGAGCTCTTCTGGGGGCCCAATCATGGGGGGCCAAGGAGGCAGTGGTCTGGACACACATCAGGCCCCTCTTCGTTCAACCTGAAAGGTAAGAATGCAGGTAAGATCGACACAAATTCCACCAGAAATCAGAAATTCCGAACTAGCCCCTCCCACTTTTGGGGATTTGGGCGTTCGACCCCTTCCGAAGGTCGTAGAAGCTCGAAAATGGTACCAATCGATGCGCAATACCCCACTTGCCAGAAACAAATGCCCTCTCCCACTCTCTACGACCTTCACAAAAAAAGTTATTCAAGAATATCTCCTCGGCTTTTCGGCCATTTGCTACTTCGACCCCTTCCGAAGGTCGGAGGAGCTCGGGGATGGCACCAATCGATCCGCAGGACCCACATTAGTTCAATAGAAACCACTTTCCAAGTCTCTACGACCTTCAGAAAAAAAGTTATTCAAGAATATCTCCTTCTCCAATGTGCTTTCATCCCTAATCCCTTACCTTAACCCTAGCTGTTTTAGCGACTTTCTTATTCAGAGGTTCTGGACTTCGATTCTATGCCTAGTCAGGTTCCTTAGACCCTTACCCTAACCACACCACCCCTTGCCTAAACCTAACCCCGCCCACTTTTCAGATTCGCTCGTTCGACCCCTTCCCAAGGTCCTAGAAGCTCGGGGATGGTACCAATCGATCCGCAGTACCCCCTTTAGTAGAGACAGACGCCCTTTCCAAGTCTCTACGACCTTCACAGCAAAAGTTATTCTAGAATATCTCCTCAGCAGGCTATGCTAATGAGGCTGCCTAATTACAATCCCGTTTCTCTCAAATATCTCGGCATAGAAGACACCAAAACTCAAAATTACAGGATATTCACCATCCTCAGAAATGTCATTTGATCACATCAAATTCAAAACCCTAAATTCAGGAAAAACCATGACCAAGGTGAACTCACACACAAGACAAGTGCCCCACAGATCAAACAGCTCATTAGACAAATCTTGGAGAAATCCAAAATCAGTCGCTTGGAAGAATGACAGTGAAGCATCTCCTTGGGCCGTGCGGTGTATGGGGCACAGGAGCTCTTCTGGGGGCCCAATCATGGGGGGCCAAGGAGGCAGTGGTCTGGACACACATCAGGCCCCTCTTCGTTCAACCTGAAAGGTAAGAATGCAGGTAAGATCGACACAAATTCCACCAGAAATCAGAAATTCCGAACTAGCCCCTCCCACTTTTGGGGATTTGGGCGTTCGACCCCTTCCGAAGGTCGTAGAAGCTCGAAAATGGTACCAATCGATGCGCAATACCCCACTTGCCAGAAACAAATGCCCTCTCCCACTCTCTACGACCTTCACAAAAAAAGTTATTCAAGAATATCTCCTCGGCTTTTCGGCCATTTGCTACTTCGACCCCTTCCGAAGGTCGGAGGAGCTCGGGGATGGCACCAATCGATCCGCAGGACCCACATTAGTTCAATAGAAACCACTTTCCAAGTCTCTACGACCTTCAGAAAAAAAGTTATTCAAGAATATCTCCTTCTCCAATGTGCTTTCATCCCTAATCCTAACCCTAACCCTAACCCTAACCCTGCCTAATTACAATCCCGTTTCTCTCAAATATCTCGGCATAGAAGACACCAAAACTCAAAATTACAGGATATTCACCATCCCAACAGAGAATTCTCCTCAGAAATGTCATTTGATCACATCAAATTCAAAACCCTAAATTCAGGAAAAACCATGACCAAGGTGAACTCACACACAAGACAAGTGCCCCACAGATCAAACAGCTCATTAGACAAATCTTGGAGAAATCCAAAATCAGTCGCTTGGAAGAATGACAGTGAAGCATCTCCTTGGGCCGTGCGGTGTATGGGGCACAGGAGCTCTTCTGGGGGCCCAATCATCTCTTCTGGGGGCCCAATCATGGGGGGCCAAGGAGCCAGTGGTCTGGACACACATCAGGCCCCTCTTCATTCAGCCTGAAAGGTAAGAATGCAGGTAAGATCCACAGAAATTCCACCAGAAATCAGAAATTCCGAACTAGCCCCGCCCACTTTTGGGGATTTGGGCGTTCGACCCCTTCCGAAGGTCGTAGAAGCTCGAAAATGGTACCAATCGATGCGCAATACCCCACTTGCCAGAAACAAATGCCCTCTCCCACTCTCTACGACCTTCACAAAAAAAGTTATTCAAGAATATCTCCTCGGGTTTTCGGCCATTCGCTACTTCGACCCCTTCCGAAGGTCGTAGGAGCTCGGGGATGGCACCAATCGATCCGCAGGACCCACATTAGTTCAATAGAAACCACTTTCCAAGTCTCTACGACCTTCAGAAAAAAAGTTATTCAAGAATATCTCCTTCTCCAATGTGCTTTCATCCCTAATCCTAACCCTAACCCTAACCTAACCCTAACCCTAACCCTAACCCTAACCCTAACCCTAACCCTAACCCTAACCCTAACCCTAACCCTAACCCTAACCCTAACCCTTACCCTAACCACACCACCCCTTGCCTAAACCTAACCCCGCCCACTTTTCAGATTCGCTCGTTCGACCCCTTCCCAAGGTCCTAGAAGCTCGGGGATGGTACCAATCGATCCGCAGTACCCCCTTTAGTAGAGACAGACGCCCTTTCCAAGTCTCTACGACCTTCACAGCAAAAGTTATTCTAGAATATCTCCTCAGCAGGCTATGCTAATGAGGCTGCCTAATTACAATCCCGTTTCTCTCAAATATCTCGGCATAGAAGACACCAAAACTCAAAATTACAGGATATTCACCATCCTCAGAAATGTCATTTGATCACATCAAATTCAAAACCCTAAATTCAGGAAAAACCATGACCAAGGTGAACTCACACACAAGACAAGTGCCCCACAGATCAAACAGCTCATTAGACAAATCTTGGAGAAATCCAAAATCAGTCGCTTGGAAGAATGACAGTGAAGCATCTCCTTGGGCCGTGCGGTGTATGGGGCACAGGAGCTCTTCTGGGGGCCCAATCATGGGGGGCCAAGGAGGCAGTGGTCTGGACACACATCAGGCCCCTCTTCGTTCAACCTGAAAGGTAAGAATGCAGGTAAGATCGACACAAATTCCACCAGAAATCAGAAATTCCGAACTAGCCCCTCCCACTTTTGGGGATTTGGGCGTTCGACCCCTTCCGAAGGTCGTAGAAGCTCGAAAATGGTACCAATCGATGCGCAATACCCCACTTGCCAGAAACAAATGCCCTCTCCCACTCTCTACGACCTTCACAAAAAAAGTTATTCAAGAATATCTCCTCGGCTTTTCGGCCATTTGCTACTTCGACCCCTTCCGAAGGTCGGAGGAGCTCGGGGATGGCACCAATCGATCCGCAGGACCCACATTAGTTCAATAGAAACCACTTTCCAAGTCTCTACGACCTTCAGAAAAAAAGTTATTCAAGAATATCTCCTTCTCCAATGTGCTTTCATCCCTAATCCTAACCCTAACCCTAACCCTAACCCTGCCTAATTACAATCCCGTTTCTCTCAAATATCTCGGCATAGAAGACACCAAAACTCAAAATTACAGGATATTCACCATCCCAACAGAGAATTCTCCTCAGAAATGTCATTTGATCACATCAAATTCAAAACCCTAAATTCAGGAAAAACCATGACCAAGGTGAACTCACACACAAGACAAGTGCCCCACAGATCAAACAGCTCATTAGACAAATCTTGGAGAAATCCAAAATCAGTCGCTTGGAAGAATGACAGTGAAGCATCTCCTTGGGCCGTGCGGTGTATGGGGCACAGGAGCTCTTCTGGGGGCCCAATCATCTCTTCTGGGGGCCCAATCATGGGGGGCCAAGGAGCCAGTGGTCTGGACACACATCAGGCCCCTCTTCATTCAGCCTGAAAGGTAAGAATGCAGGTAAGATCCACAGAAATTCCACCAGAAATCAGAAATTCCGAACTAGCCCCGCCCACTTTTGGGGATTTGGGCGTTCGACCCCTTCCGAAGGTCGTAGAAGCTCGAAAATGGTACCAATCGATGCGCAATACCCCACTTGCCAGAAACAAATGCCCTCTCCCACTCTCTACGACCTTCACAAAAAAAGTTATTCAAGAATATCTCCTCGGGTTTTCGGCCATTCGCTACTTCGACCCCTTCCGAAGGTCGTAGGAGCTCGGGGATGGCACCAATCGATCCGCAGGACCCACATTAGTTCAATAGAAACCACTTTCCAAGTCTCTACGACCTTCAGAAAAAAAGTTATTCAAGAATATCTCCTTCTCCAATGTGCTTTCATCCCTAATCCTAACCCTAACCCTAACCTAACCCTAACCCTAACCCTAACCCTAACCCTAACCCTAACCCTAACCCTAACCCTAACCCTAACCCTTACCCTAACCACACCACCCCTTGCCTAAACCTAACCCCGCCCACTTTTCAGATTCGCTCGTTCGACCCCTTCCCAAGGTCCTAGAAGCTCGGGGATGGTACCAATCGATCCGCAGTACCCCCTTTAGTAGAGACAGACGCCCTTTCCAAGTCTCTACGACCTTCACAGCAAAAGTTATTCTAGAATATCTCCTCAGCAGGCTATGCTAATGAGGCTGCCTAATTACAATCCCGTTTCTCTCAAATATCTCGGCATAGAAGACACCAAAACTCAAAATTACAGGATATTCACCATCCTCAGAAATGTCATTTGATCACATCAAATTCAAAACCCTAAATTCAGGAAAAACCATGACCAAGGTGAACTCACACACAAGACAAGTGCCCCACAGATCAAACAGCTCATTAGACAAATCTTGGAGAAATCCAAAATCAGTCGCTTGGAAGAATGACAGTGAAGCATCTCCTTGGGCCGTGCGGTGTATGGGGCACAGGAGCTCTTCTGGGGGCCCAATCATCTCTTCTGGGGGCCCAATCATGGGGGGCCAAGGAGCCAGTGGTCTGGACACACATCAGGCCCCTCTTCATTCAGCCTGAAAGGTAAGAATGCAGGTAAGATCCACAGAAATTCCACCAGAAATCAGAAATTCCGAACTAGCCCCGCCCACTTTTGGGGATTTGGGCGTTCGACCCCTTCCGAAGGTCGTAGAAGCTCGAAAATGGTACCAATCGATGCGCAATACCCCACTTGCCAGAAACAAATGCCCTCTCCCACTCTCTACGACCTTCACAAAAAAAGTTATTCAAGAATATCTCCTCGGGTTTTCGGCCATTCGCTACTTCGACCCCTTCCGAAGGTCGTAGGAGCTCGGGGATGGCACCAATCGATCCGCAGGACCCACATTAGTTCAATAGAAACCACTTTCCAAGTCTCTACGACCTTCAGAAAAAAAGTTATTCAAGAATATCTCCTTCTCCAATGTGCTTTCATCCCTAATCCTAACCCTAACCCTAACCTAACCCTAACCCTAACCCTAACCCTAACCCTAACCCTAACCCTAACCCTAACCCTAACCCTAACCCTAACCCTTACCCTAACCACACCACCCCTTGCCTAAACCTAACCCCGCCCACTTTTCAGATTCGCTCGTTCGACCCCTTCCCAAGGTCCTAGAAGCTCGGGGATGGTACCAATCGATCCGCAGTACCCCCTTTAGTAGAGACAGACGCCCTTTCCAAGTCTCTACGACCTTCACAGCAAAAGTTATTCTAGAATATCTCCTCAGCAGGCTATGCTAATGAGGCTGCCTAATTACAATCCCGTTTCTCTCAAATATCTCGGCATAGAAGACACCAAAACTCAAAATTACAGGATATTCACCATCCTCAGAAATGTCATTTGATCACATCAAATTCAAAACCCTAAATTCAGGAAAAACCATGACCAAGGTGAACTCACACACAAGACAAGTGCCCCACAGATCAAACAGCTCATTAGACAAATCTTGGAGAAATCCAAAATCAGTCGCTTGGAAGAATGACAGTGAAGCATCTCCTTGGGCCGTGCGGTGTATGGGGCACAGGAGCTCTTCTGGGGGCCCAATCATGGGGGGCCAAGGAGGCAGTGGTCTGGACACACATCAGGCCCCTCTTCGTTCAACCTGAAAGGTAAGAATGCAGGTAAGATCGACACAAATTCCACCAGAAATCAGAAATTCCGAACTAGCCCCTCCCACTTTTGGGGATTTG